>NC_057809.1:370681502-370691372 GCF_018294505.1 Triticum aestivum | reverse complement strand
CAAACTAGACAATCTCTTTCGAAGTATGAGGGTTTCGGACGAAAAAACTCATCTGTTACACCGACACTTCATTTTTTAAACTTATTACAACTCCGGACTTTTTTTGCGTTCAGTATGCACCATTCAAGGCCAAATCATCAACTTTCAACCCTTTCTGGGATCATTTGCTATTTTTCATGCATCTACTGATTTGTTGTGAGAGCTAAATGACCATGAAATTGAAAAGCACTACAAAATGATCTTTGAAAAGGTTGAAACTTGGCATGGTATCATCATTTCACCCACATAGCATGTGCAAAAAAGTAAAGAAGGTTACGGCGAAAACTGGATGCACTTCGTGTACAAACTGGACAATCTCTTTCGAAGTATCAGGGTTTCGGACAAAAAAATTCATCTGTTACATCGGCACTTCATTTTTTTAAAGTTATTACAACTCCGTAATTTTTTGCATTCTATATGCAGCATTCCAGGCCACGTCATCAACTTTCAACCCTTTCTGGCATCATTTGATATTTTTCATTCATTTACTGATTTGTTTTGAGAGCTAAATCACTGTGAAATTGAAAAACACTACAAAATGAAATGTGAAAAGGTTTAAACTTGGCATGGTATCATGATTTCACCCACATAGCATGTGCAAAAAAATAGAGAGGGTTAATTAAAAAACTGGAAACACTTCGTGTACAAACTGGACAATCTTTTTCGAAGTATCTGGGGTTCGGACGAAAAAACTCATTTGTTACACCGACACTTCATTTTTTAAACTTATTAGAACTCCGGACATTTTTGCGTTCAGTATGCACCATTCAAGGCCACGTCATCAACTTTCAACCCTTTCTGGCATCATTTGCTATTGTTCATGCATTTACTGATTTGTTGTGAGAGCTAAATGACCATGAAATTGAAAAGCACTACGAAATGAACTTTGAAAAGGTTGAAACTTGGCATGGTATCACCATTTCACACAGATAGCATGTGAAAAAATGTAGAGAGGGTTACAGCAAAAACTGGATGCACTTCGTGTACAAACTAGACAATCTATTTCGAAGTATCAGTGTTTCGGACAAAAAAACACATCTGTTACAACAACACTTCATCGTTTTTAAATTTATTACAACTCCAGACTTTTTTGCGTTCAGTATGCATGATTCAAGGCAACGTCATCAACTGTCAACCCTTTCTGGCATCATTTGCTATTTTTCATCCATTTACTGATTTTTTTAGAGCTAAATGACCGTGAAATTGAAAAGCACTACCAAATGAACTCCGAAAAGGTTGAAACCTGGCATGGTATCATCATTTCACCCACATAGCATGTGCAAAATAGTAGAGACGGTTATGGCGAAAACTGGATGCACTTCGTGTACAAACTAGACAATCTCTTCCGAAGTATGAGGGTTTCGGACGAAAAAATTCATCTGTTACACCGACACTTCATTTTTTAAACTTATTACAACTCCGGAATTTTTTTGCGTTCAGTATGCACCATTCAAGGCCAAATCATCAACTTTCAACCCTTTCTGGGATCATTTGCTATTTTTCATGCATCTACTGATTTGTTGTGAGAGCTAAATGACCATGAAATTGAAAAGCACTACAAAATGAACTTTGAAAAGGTTGAAACTTGGCATGGTATCATCATTTCACCCACATAGCATGTGCAAAAAAGTAAAGAAGGTTACGGCGAAAACTGGATGCACTTCGTGTACAAACTGGACAATCTCTTTCAAAGTATCAGGGTTTCGGACGAAAAAACTCATCTATTACACCGACACTTCATTTTTTTAAACTTATAACAACTCCATACTTTTTTGCGTTCAATATGCACCATTCAAGGCCACGTCATCAACTTTCAACCCTTTCTGGCATCATTTGCTATTTTTCATGCATTTACTGATTTTTTTAGAGCTAAATGACCATGAAATTGAAAAGCACTACAAAATGAACTCTGAAAAGGTTGAAACCTGGCATGGTATCATCATTTCACCCACATAGCATGTGCAAAATAGTAGAGAGGGTTACGGCGAAAACTTGATGCACTTCGTGTACAAACTAGACAATCTCTTTCGAAGTATGAGGGTTTCGGACGAAAAAACTCATCTGTTACACCGACACTTCATTTTATAAACTTATTACAACTCCGGACATTTTTTGCATTCAGTATGCACCATTCAAGGCCAAATCATCAACTTTCAACCCTTTCTGGGATCATTTGCTATTTTTCATGCATCTACTGATTTGTTGTGAGAGCTAAATGACCATGAAATTGAAAAAAAGCACTACAAAATGATCTTTGAAAAGGTTGAAACTTGGCATGGTATCATCATTTCACCCACATAGCATGTGCAAAAAAGTAAAGAAGGTTACGGCGAAAACTGGATGCACTTCGTGTACAAACTGGACAATCTCTTTCAAAGTATCAGGGTTTCGGACGAAAAAACTCATCTATTACACCGACACTTCATTTTTTTAAACTTATAACAACTCCATACTTTTTTGCGTTCAATATGCACCATTCAAGGCCACGTCATCAACTTTCAACCCTTTCTGGCATCATTTGCTATTTTTCATCCAATTACTGATTTTTTTAGAGCTAAATGACCGTGAAATTGAAAAGCACTACAAAATGAACTCCGAAAAGGTTGAAACCTGGCATGGTAACATCATTTCACCCACATAGCATGTGCAAAATAGTAGAGAGGGTTATGGCGAAAACTGGATGCACTTCGTGTACAAACTAGACAATCTCTTTCGAAGTATGAGGGTTTCGGACGAAATATTTCATCTGTTACACCGACACTTCATTTTTTAAACTTATTACAACTCCGGAATTTTTTTGCGTTCAGTATGCACCATTCAAGGCCAAATCATCAACTTTCAACCCTTTCTGGGATCATTTGCTATTTTTCATGCATCTACTGATTTGTTGTGAGAGCTAAATGACCATGAAATTGAAAAGCACTACAAAATGATCTTTGAAAAGGTTGAAACTTGGCATGGTATCATCATTTCACCCACATAGCATGTGCAAAAAAGTAAAGAAGGTTACGGCGAAAACTGGATGCACTTCGTGTACAAACTGGACAATCTCTTTCAAAGTATCAGGGTTTCGGACGAAAAAACTCATCTATTACACCGACACTTCATTTTTTTAAACATATAACAACTCCATACTTTTTTGCGTTCAATATGCACCATTCAAGGCCACGTCATCAACTTTCAACCATTTCTGGCATCATTTGCTATTTTTCATGCATTTACTGATTTTTTAGAGCTAAATGACCGTGAAATTGAAAAGCACTACAAAATGAACTCTGAAAAGGTTGAAACCTGGCATGGTATCATAATTTCACCCACATAGCATGTGCAAAATAGTAGAGAGGGTTACGGCGAAAACTGGATGCACTTCGTGTACAAACTAGACAATCTCTTTCGAAGTATGAGGGTTTCGGACGAAAAAACTCATCTGTTACACCGACACTTCATTTTTTAAACTTATTACAACTCCGGACTTTTTTTGCGTTCAGTATGCACCATTCAAGGCCAAATCATCAACTTTCAACCCTTTCTAGGATCATTTGCTATTTTTCATGCATCTACTGATTTGTTGTGAGAGCTAAATGACCATGAAATTGAAAAGCACTACAAAATGATCTTTGAAAAGGTTGAAACTTGGCATGGTATCATCATTTCACCCACATAGCATGTGCAAAAAAGTAAAGAAGGTTACGGCGAAAACTGGATGCACTTCGTGTACAAACTGGACAATCTCTTTCAAAGTATCAGGGTTTCAGACGAAAAAACTCATCTATTACACCGACACTTCATTTTTTTAAACATATAACAACTCAATACTTTTTTGCGTTCAATATGCATCATTCAAGGCCACGTCATCAACTTTCAACCCTTTCTGGCATCATTTGCTATTTTTCATGCATTTACTGATTTTTTTTAGAGCTAAATGACCATGAAATTGAAAAGCACTACAAAATGAACTCTGAAAAGGTTGAAACTTGGCATGGTATCATCATTTCACCCACATAGCATGTGCAAAATAGTAGAGAGGGTTACGGCGAAAACTTGATGCACTTCGTGTACAAACTAGACAATCTCGTTCGAAGTATGAGGGTTTCGGACGAAAAAACTCATCTGTTACACCGACACTTCATTTTTTAAACTTATTACAACTTCGGACTGTTTTTGCATTCAGTATGCACCATTCAAGGCCAAACCATCAACTTTCAACCCTTTCTGGGATCATTTGCTATTTTTCATGCATCTACTGATTTGTTGTGAGAGCTAAATGACCATGAAATTGAAAAGCACTACAAAATGAACTTTGAAAAGGTTGAAACTTGGCATGGTATCATCATTTCACCCACATAGCATGTGCAAAAAAGTAAAGAAGGTTACGGCGAAAACTGGATGCACTTCGTGTACAAACTAGACAATCTCTTTCAAAGTATCAGGGTTTCGGACGAAAAAACTCATCTATTACACTGACACTTCATTTTTTTTAAACATATAACAACTCCATACTTTTTTGCGTTCAATATGCACCATTCAAGGCCATGTCATCAACTTTCAACCCTTTCTGGCATCATTTGCTATTTTTCATGCATTTACTGATTTTTTTTAGAGCTAAATGACCGTGAAATTGAAAAGCACTACAAAATGAACTCTGAAAAGGTTGAAACCTGGCATGGTATCATCATTTCACCCACATAGCATGTGCAAAATAGTAGATAGGGTTACGGCGAAAACTGGATGCACTTCGTGTACAAACTAGACAATCTCTTTCGAAGTATGAGGGTTTCGGACGAAAAAACTCATCTGTTACACCGACACTTCATTTTTTAAAATTATTACAACTCCGGACTTTTTTTGCGTTCAGTATGTACCATTCAAGGCCAAATCATCAACTTTCAACCCTTTCTGGGATCATTTGCTATTTTTCATGCATCTACTGATTTATTGTGAGAGCTAAATGACCATGAAATTGAAAAGCACTACAAAATGATCTTTGAAAAGGTTGAAACTTGGCATGGTATCATCATTTCACCCACATAGCATGTGCAAAAAAGTAAAGAAGGTTATGGCGAAAACTGGATGCACTTCGTGTACAAACTGGACAATCTCTTTCAAAGTATCAGGGTTTCGGACGAAAAAACTCATCTATTACACCGACACTTCATTTTTTTAAACTTATTACAACTCCAGACTTTTTTGCGTTCAGTATGCATGATTCAAGGCAACATCATCAACTTTCAACCCTTTCTGGCATCATTTGCTATTTTTCATCCATTTACTGCTTTTTTTAGAGCTAAATGACCGTGAAATTGAAAAGCACTACAAAATGAACTCCGAAAAGGTTGAAACCTGGCATGGTATCATCATTTCACCCCCATAGCATGTGCAAAATAGTAGAGAGGGTTATGGCGAAAACTGGATGCACTTCGTGTACAAACTAGACAATCTCTTTCGAAGTATGAGGGTTTCGGACGAAAAATTTCATCTGTTACACCGACACTTCATTTTTTAAACTTATTACAACTCCGGAATTTTTTTGCGTTCAGTATGCACCATTCAAGGCCAAATCATCAACTTTCAACCCTTTCTGGGATCATTTGCTATTTTTCATGTATCTACTGATTTGTTGTGAGAGCTAAATGACCATGAAATTGAAAAGCTCTACAAAATGAACTTTGAAAAGGTTGAAACTTGGCATGGTATCATCATTTCACCCACATAGCATGTGCAAAAAAGTAAAGAAGGTTACGGCGAAAACTGGATGCACTTCGTGTACAAACTGGACAATCTCTTTCAAAGTATCAGGGTTTCGGACGAAAAAACTCATCTATTACACCGACACTTCATTTTTTTAAACATATAACAACTCCATACTTTTTTGCGTTCAATATGCACCATTCAAGGCCACGTCATCAACTTTCAACCATTTCTGGCATCATTTGCTATTTTTCATGCATTTACTGATTTTTTTAGAGCTAAATGACCGTGAAATTGAAAAGCACTACAAAATGAACTCTGAAAAGGTTGAAACCTGGCATGGTATCATCATTTCACCCACATAGCATGTGCAAAATAGTAGAGAGGGTTACGGCGAAAACTGGATGCACTTCGTGTACAAACTAGACAATCTCTTTCGAAGTATGAGGGTTTCGGACGAAAAAACTCATCTGTTACACCGACACTTCATTTTTTAAACTTATTACAACTCCGGACTTTTTTTGCGTTCAGTATGCACCATTCAAGGCCAAATCATCAACTTTCAACCCTTTCTGGGATCATTTGCTATTTTTCATGCATCTACTGATTTGTTGTGAGAGCTAAATGACCATGAAATTGAAAAGCACTACAAAATGATCTTTGAAAAGGTTTAAACTTGGCATGGTATCATCATTTCACCCACATAGCATGTGCAAAAAAGTAAAGAAGGTTACAGCGAAAACTGGATGCACTTCGTGTACAAACTGGACAATCTCTTTCAAAGTATCAGGGTTTCGGACGAAAAAACTCATCTATTACACCGACACTTCATTTTTTAAACATATAACAACTCCATACTTTTTTGCGTTCAATATGCACCATTCAAGGCCACGTCATCAACTTTCAACCCTTTCTGGCATCATTTGCTATTTTTCATGCATTTACTGATTTTTTTAGAGCTAAATGACCATGAAATTGAAAAGCACTACAAAATGAACTCTGAAAAGGTTGAAACTTGGCATGGTATCATCATTTCACCCACATAGCATGTGCAAAATAGTAGAGAGGGTTACAGCGAAAACTTGATGCACTTCGTGTACAAACTAGACAATCTCTTTCGAAGTATGAGGGTTTCGGACGAAAAAACTCAACTGTTACACCGACACTTCATTTTTTAAACTTATTACAACTTCGGACTTTTTTTGCATTCAGTATGCACCATTCAAGGCCAAATCATCAACTTTCAACCCTTTCTGGGATCATTTGCTATTTTTCATGCATCTACTGATTTATTGTGAGAGCTAAATGACCATGAAATTGAAAAGCACTACAAAATGATCTTTGAAAAGGTTGAAACTTGGCATGGTATCATCATTTCACCCACATAGCATGTGCAAAAAAGTAAAGAAGGTTACGGCGAAAACTGGATGCACTTCGTGTACAAACTGGACAATCTCTTTCAAAGTATTAGGGTTTCGGACGAAAAAACTCATCTATTACACCGACACTTCATTTTTTTAAACTTATAACAACTCCATACTTTTTTGCGTTCAATATGCACCATTCAAGGCCACGTCATCAACTTTCAACCCTTTCTGGCATCATTTGCTATTTTTCATGCATTTACTGATTGTTTTAGAGCTAAATGACCATGAAATTGAAAAGCACTACAAAATGAACTCTGAAAAGGATGAAACTTGGCATGGTATCATCAGTTCACGCACATAGCATGTTCAAAATAGTAGAGAGGGTTACGGCGAAAACTTGATGCACTTCGTGTCCAAACTAGACAATCTCTTTTGAAGTATGAGGGTTTCGGACGAAAAAACTCATCTGTTACACCGACACTTCATTTTTTCAACTTATTACAACTCCAGACTTTTTTGCGTTCAGTATGCACCATTCAAGGCCAAATCATCAACTTTCAACCCTTTCTGGGATCATTTGCTATTTTTCATGCATCTACTGATTTGTTGTGAGAGCTAAATGACCATGAAATTGAAAAGCACTACAAAATGAAATTTGAAAAGGTTGAAACTTGGCATGGTATCATCATTTCACCCACATAGCATGTGCAAAAAATTAAAGAAGGTTACGGCGAAAACTGGATGCACTTCGTGTATAAACTGGATAATCTCTTTCGAAGTATCAGGGTTTCGGACGAAAAAACTCATCTGTTACACCGACACTTCATTTTTTTAAACTTATAACAACTCCATACTTTTTTGCGTTCAATATGCACCATTCAAGGCCACATCATCAACTTTCAACCCTTTCTGGCATCATTTGCTATTTTTCATGCATTTACTGATTTGTTGTGAGAGCTAAATGACCATGAAATTGAAAAGCACTACAAAATGAACTCTAAAAAGTTGAAACTTGGCATGGTATCATCATTTCACCCACATAGCATGTGCAAAAAAGTAGGGAGGGTTACGGCAAAAACTGGATGCACTTCGTGTACAAACTGGACAATCTCTTTCGAAGTATCAGGGTTTCGGACGAAAAAATTCATCTGTTACATCGACACTTCATTTTTTTAAATTTATTACAACTCCTTACTTTTTTGCATTCAGTATGCAGCATTCAAGGCCACGTCATCAACTTTCGACCCTTTCTGGCATCATTTGATATTTTTCATTCATTTACTGATTTGTTTTCAGAGCTAAATGACTGTGAAATTGAAAAACACGACAAAATTAAATGTGAAAAGGTTTAAACTTGGCATGGTATCATGATTTCACCCACATAGCATGTGCAAAAAAATAGAGAGGGTTATTGAAAAAACTGGAAGCACATCGTGTACAAACTAGACAATCTCTTTCGAAGTATCTGGGGTTCGGATGAAAAAACTCATTTGTTACACCGACACTTCATTCTTTTAAACTTATTACAACTTCGGACTTTTTTGCGTTCAGTATGCACCATTCAAGGCCACGTCATCAACTTTCAACCCTTTCTGGCATCATTTGCTATTGTTCATGCATTTACTGATTTGTTGTGAGAGCTAAATGACCATGAAATTGAAAAGCACTACGGATTGAACTTTGAAAAGGTTGAAACTTGGCATGGTATCACCATTTCACACACATAGCATGTGCAAAAATGTAGAGAGGGTTATAGCAAAAACTGGATGCACTTCGTGTACAAACTAGACAATCTCTTTCGAAGTATCAGTGTTCCGGACAAAAAAACACATCTGTTACAACGACACTTCATTGTTTTTAAATTTATTACAACTCCAGACTTTTTTGCGTTCAGTATGCATGATTCAAGGCAACGTCATCAACTTTCAACCCTTTCTGGCATCATTTGCTATTTTTCATCCATTTACTGATTTTTTTAGAGCTAAATGACCGTGAAATTGAAAAGCACTACAAACTAAACTCTAAAAAGGTTGAAACCTGGCATGGTATCATCATTTCACCCACATAGCATGTGCAAAATAGTAGAGAGGGTTACGGTGAAAACTGGATGCACTTCGTGTACAAACTAGACAATCAATTTCGAAGTATGAGGGTTTCGGATGAAAAAACTCATCTGTTACACCGACACTTCATTTTCTGAACTTATTACAACTCCAGACATTTTTTGCGTTTAGTATGCACCATTCAAGGCCAAATCATCAACTTTCAACCCTTTCTGGGATCATTTGCTATTTTTCATGCATCTACTGATTTGTTGTGAGAGCTAAATGACCATGAAATTGAAAAGCACTACAAAATGAACTTTGAAAAGGTTGAAACTTGGCATGGTATCATCATTTCACCCACATAGCATGTGCAAAAAAGTAAAGAAGGTTACAACGAAAACTGGAAGCACTTTGTGTATAAACTGGACAATCTCTTTCGAAGTATCAGGGTTTCGGACGAAAAAACTCATCTGTTACACCGACACTTCATTTTTTTAAACTTATAACAACTCCATACTTTTTTGCGTTCAATATGCACAGTTCAAGGCCATGTCATCAACTTTCAACCCTTTCTGGCATCATTTGCTATTTTTCATGCATTTACTTATTTGTTGTGAGAGCTAAATGACCATGAAATTGAAAAGCACTACAAAATGAACTCTGAAAAGTTGAAACTTGGCATGGTATCATCATTTCACCCACATAGCATGTGCAAAAAAGTAGAGAGGGTT
>NC_057809.1:370674814-370681492 GCF_018294505.1 Triticum aestivum | reverse complement strand
ATAGCATGTGCAAAAAATAGAGAGGGTTATTGAAAAAACTGGAAGCACTTCGTGTACAAACTGGACAATCTCTTTCGATGTATCTGGGGTTCGGACGAAAAAACTCAGTTGTTACACCGACACTTCATTTTTTTAAACTTATTACAACTCCGGACTTTTTTGCGTTCAGTATGCACCATTCAAGGCCACGTAACCAACTTTCAACCCTTTCTGGCATCATTTGCTATTGTTCATGCATTTACTGATTTGGTGTGAGAGCTAAATGACCATGAAATTGAAAAGCACTACGAAATGAACTTTGAAAAGGTTGAAACTTGGCATGGTATCACCATTTCACACACATAGCATGTGCAAAAATGTAGAGAGGGTTACAGCAAAAACTGGATGCACTACGTGTACAAACTAGACAATCTCTTTCGAAGTATGAGTGTTTCGGACGAAAAAACACATCTGTTACAATGACACTTCATTGTTTTTAAATTTATTACAACTCCAGACTTTTTTGCGTTCAGTATGCATGATTCAAGGCAACGTCATCAACTTTCAACCCTTTCTGGCATCATTTGCTATTTTTCATCCATTTACTGATTTTTTTAGAGCTAAATGACCGTGAAATTGAAAAGCACTACAAAATGAACTCTGAAAATGTTGAAACCTGGCATGGTATCATCATTTCACCCACATAGCATGTGCAAAATAGTAGAGAGGGTTACGGCGAAAACTAGATGCACTTCGTTTACAAACTAGACAATCTCTTTCGAAGTATGAGGGTTTCGGACGAAAAAACTCATCTGTTACACCGACACTTCATTTTTTAAACTTATTACAACTCCGGACTTTTTTTGCGTTCAGTATGCACCATTCAAAGCCAAATCATCAACTTTCAACCCTTTCTGGGATCATTTGCTATTTTTCATGCATCTACTAATTTGTTATGAGAGCTAAATGACCATGAAATTGAAAAGCACTACAAAATGAACTTTGAAAAGGTTGAAACCTGGCATGGTATCATCATTTCACCCACATAGCATGTGCAAAAAAGTAAAGAAGGTTACGGCGAAAACTGGATGCACTTCGTGTACAAACTGGACAATCTCTTTCAAAGTATCTGGGTTTCGGACGAAAAAACTCATCTGTTACACCGACACTTCATTTTTTTAAACTTATAACAACTCCATACTTTTTTGCATTCAATATTCACCATTCAAGGCCACGTCATCAACTTTCAACCCGTTCTGGCATCATTTGCTATTTTTCATGCATTTACTGATTTGTTGTGAGAGCTAAATGACCATGAAATTGAAAATTACTACAAAATGAACTCTGAAAAGTTGAAACTTGGCATGGTATTATCATTTCACCCACATAACATGTGCAAAAAAGTAGAGAGGGTTACGGCAAAAATTGGATGCACTTCGTGTACAAACTGGACAATCTCTTTCGAAGTATCAGGGTTTCGGACGAAAAAATTCATCTGTTACATCGGCACTTCATTTTTTAAATTTATTACAACTCCGTACTTTTTTGCATTCAGTATGCAGCATTCAAGGCCACGTCATCAACTTTCAACCCTTTCTGGCATCATTTGATATTTTTCATTCATTTACTGATTTGTTTTGAGAGCTAAATGACTGTGAAATTGAAAAACACTACAAAATGAAATGTGAAAAGGTTTAAATTTGGCATGGTATCATGATTTCACCCACATAGCATGTGCAAAAAAATAGAGAGGGTTATTGAAATAACTAGAAGCACTTCGTGTACAAACTGGACAATCTCTTTCGAAGTATCTGGGGTTCGGACGAAAAAACTCATTTGTCACACCGACACTTCATTTTTTTAAATTTATTACAACTTCGGACTTTTTTGCGTTCAGTATTCACCATTCAAGGCCACGTCATCAACTTTCAACCCTTTCTGGCATCATTTGCTATTGTTCATGCATTTACTGATTTGTTGTGAGAGCTAAATGACCATGAAATTGAAAAGCACTACAAAATGAACTTTGAAAAGGTTGAAACTTGGCATGGTATCATCATTTCACCCACATAGCATGTGCAAAAAAGTAAAGAAGGTTACAACGAAAACTGGAAGCACTTTGTGTATAAACTCGACAATCTCTTTCGAAGTATCAGGGTTTCGGACGAAAAAACTCATCTGTTACACCGACACTTCATTTTTTTAAACTTATAACAACTCCATACTTTTTTGCGTTCAATATGCACAATTCAAGGCCATGTCATCAACTTTCAACCCTTTCTGGCATCATTTGCTATTTTTCATGCATTTACTTATTTGTTGTGAGAGCTAAATGACCATGAAATTGAAAAGCACTACAAAATGAACTCTGAAAAGTTGAAACTTGGCATGGTATCATCATTTCACCCACATAGCATGTGCAAAAAAGTAGAGAGGGTTACGGCAAAAACTGGATGCACTTCGTGTACAAACTGGACAATCTCTTTCGAAGTATCAGGGTTTCGGACGAAAAAATTCATCTGTTACATCGGCACTTCATTTTTTTAAATTTATTACAACTCCGTACTTTTTTGCATTCAGTATGCAGCATTCAAGGCCACGTCATCAACTTTCAACCCTTTCTGGCATCATTTGGTATTTTTCATTCATTTACTGATTTGTTTTGAGAGCTAAATGACTGTGAAATTGAAAAACACTACAAAATGAAATGTGAAAAGGTTTAAATTTGGCATGGTATCATGATTTCACCCATATAGCATGTGCAAAAAATAGAGAGGGTTATTGAAAAAACTGGAAGCACTTCGTGTACAAACTGGACAATCTCTTTCGATGTATCTGGGGTTCGGACGAAAAAACTCAGTTGTTACACCGACACTTCATTTTTTTAAACTTATTACAACTCCGGACTTTTTTGCGTTCAGTATGCACCATTCAAGGCCACGTAACCAACTTTCAACCCTTTCTGGCATCATTTGCTATTGTTCATGCATTTACTGATTTGGTGTGAGAGCTAAATGACCATGAAATTGAAAAGCACTACGAAATGAACTTTGAAAAGGTTGAAACTTGGCATGGTATCACCATTTCACACACATAGCATGTGCAAAAATGTAGAGAGGGTTACAGCAAAAACTGGATGCACTACGTGTACAAACTAGACAATCTCTTTCGAAGTATGAGTGTTTCGGACGAAAAAACACATCTGTTACAATGACACTTCATTGTTTTTAAATTTATTACAACTCCAGACTTTTTTGCGTTCAGTATGCATGATTCAAGGCAACGTCATCAACTTTCAACCCTTTCTGGCATCATTTGCTATTTTTCATCCATTTACTGATTTTTTTAGAGCTAAATGACCGTGAAATTGAAAAGCACTACAAAATGAACTCTGAAAATGTTGAAACCTGGCATGGTATCATCATTTCACCCACATAGCATGTGCAAAATAGTAGAGAGGGTTACGGCGAAAACTAGATGCACTTCGTTTACAAACTAGACAATCTCTTTCGAAGTATGAGGGTTTCGGACGAAAAAACTCATCTGTTACACCGACACTTCATTTTTTAAACTTATTACAACTCCGGACTTTTTTTGCGTTCAGTATGCACCATTCAAAGCCAAATCATCAACTTTCAACCCTTTCTGGGATCATTTGCTATTTTTCATGCATCTACTAATTTGTTATGAGAGCTAAATGACCATGAAATTGAAAAGCACTACAAAATGAACTTTGAAAAGGTTGAAACCTGGCATGGTATCATCATTTCACCCACATAGCATGTGCAAAAAAGTAAAGAAGGTTACGGCGAAAACTGGATGCACTTCGTGTACAAACTGGACAATCTCTTTCAAAGTATCTGGGTTTCGGACGAAAAAACTCATCTGTTACACCGACACTTCATTTTTTTAAACTTATAACAACTCCATACTTTTTTGCATTCAATATTCACCATTCAAGGCCACGTCATCAACTTTCAACCCGTTCTGGCATCATTTGCTATTTTTCATGCATTTACTGATTTGTTGTGAGAGCTAAATGACCATGAAATTGAAAATTACTGCAAAATGAACTCTGAAAAGTTGAAACTTGGCATGGTATTATCATTTCACCCACATAACATGTGCAAAAAAGTAGAGAGGGTTACAGCAAAAATTGGATGCACTTCGTGTACAAACTGGACAATCTCTTTCGAAGTATCAGGGTTTCGGACGAAAAAATTCATCTGTTACATCGGCACTTCATTTTTTAAATTTATTACAACTCCGTACTTTTTTGCATTCAGTATGCAGCATTCAAGGCCACGTCATCAACTTTCAACCCTTTCTGGCATCATTTGATATTTTTCATTCATTTACTGATTTGTTTTGAGAGCTAAATGACTGTGAAATTGAAAAACACTACAAAATAAAATGTGAAAAGGTTTAAATTTGGCATGGTATCATGATTTCACCCACATAGCATGTGCAAAAAAATAGAGAGGGTTATTGAAATAACTAGAAGCACTTCGTGTACAAACTGGACAATCTCTTTCGAAGTATCTGGGGTTCGGACGAAAAAACTCATTTGTCACACCGACACTTCATTTTTTTAAATTTATTACAACTTCGGACTTTTTTGCGTTCAGTATTCACCATTCAAGGCCACGTCATCAACTTTCAACCCTTTCTGGCATCATTTGCTATTGTTCATGCATTTACTGATTTGTTGTGAGAGCTAAATGACCATGAAATTGAAAAGCACTACGAAATGAACTTTGAAAAGGTTGAAACTTGGCATGGTATCACCATTTCACACACATAGCATGTGCAAAAATGTAGAGAGGGTTACAGCAAAAACTGGATGCACTTCGTGTACAAACTAGACAATCTCTTTCGAAGTATCAGTGTTTCGGACGAAAAAACACATCTGTTACAATGACACTTCATTGTTTTTAAATTTATTACAACTCCAGACTTTTTTGCGTTCAGTATGCATGATTCAAGGCAACGTCATCAACTTTCAACCCTTTCTGGCATCATTTGCTATTTTTCATCCATTTACTGATTTTTTTAGAGCTAAATGACCGTGAAATTGAAAAGCACTACAAAATGAACTCTGAAAAGGTTGAAACCTGGCATGGTATCATCATTTCACCCACATAGCATGTGCAAAATAGTAGAGAGGGTTACGGCGAAAACTAGATGCATTTCGTTTACAAACTAGACAATCTCTTTCGAAGTATGAGGGTTTCCGACGAAAAAACTCATCTGTTACACCGACACTTCATTTTTTAAACTTATTACAACTCCGGACTTTTTTTGCGTTCAGTATGCACCATTCCAAGCCAAATCATCAACCTTCAACCCTTTCTGGGATCATTTGCTATTTTTCATGCATCTACTAATTTGTTATGAGAGCTAAATGACCATGAAATTGAAAAGCACTACAAAATGAACTTTGAAAAGGTTGAAACTTGGCATGGTATCATCATTTCACCCACATAGCATGTGCAAAAAAGTAAAGAAGGTTACGACGAAAACTGGATGCACTTCGTGTACAAACTGGACAATCTCTTTCGAAGTATCAGGGTTTCGGACGAAAAAACTCATCTGTTACACCGACACTTCATTTTTTTAAACTTATAACAACTCCATACTTTTTTGCGTTCAGTATTCACCATTCAAGGCCACGCCATCAACTTTCAACCCTTTCTGGCATCATTTGCTATTTTTCATGCATTTACTGATTTGTTGTGAGAGCTAAATGGCCATGAAATTGAAAAGCACTACAAAATGAACTCTGAAAAGTTGAAACTTGGCATGGTATTATCATTTCACCCACATAACATGTGCGAAAAAAGTAGAGAGGGTTACGGCAAAAACTGGATGCACTTCGTGTACAAACTGGACAATCTCTTTCGAAGTATCAGGGTTTCGGACGAAAAAATTCATCTGTTACATCGGCACTTCATTTTTTAAATTTATTACAACTCCGTACTTTTTTGCATTCAGTATGCAGCATTCAAGGGCACGTCATCAACTTTCAACCCTTTATGGCATCATTTGATAATTTTCATTCATTTAGTGATTTGTTTTGAGAGCTAAATGACTGTGAAATTGAAAAACACTACAAAATGAACTGTGAAAAGGTTAAACTTGGCATGGTATCATGATTTCACCCACATAGCATGTGCAAAAAAATAGAGAGGGTTATGGAAAAAACTAGAAGCACTTCGTGTACAAACTGGACAATCTCTTTCGAAGTATCTAGGGTTCGGACGAAAAAACTCATTTGTCACACCGACACTTCATTTTTTTTAAACTTATTACAACTCCGGACTTTTTTGCGTTCAGTATGCACCATTCAAGGCCACGTCATCAACTTTCAACCCTTTCTGGCATCATTTGCTATTGTTCATGCATTTACTGATTTGTTGTGAGAGCTAAATGACCATGAAATTGAAAAGCACTACAAAATGAACTTTGAAAAGGTTGAAACTTGGCATGGTATCACCATTTCACACACATAGCATGTGCAAAAATGTAGAGAGGGTTACAGCAAAAACTGGATGCACTTCGTGTACAAACTAGACAATCTCTTTCGAAGTATCACTGTTTCGGACGAAAAAACACATCTGTTACAACGACACTTCATTGTTTTTAAATTTATTACAACTCCAGACTTTTTTGCGTTCAGTATGCATGATTCAAGGCAAC
>NC_057809.1:370673334-370673753 GCF_018294505.1 Triticum aestivum | reverse complement strand
TGTTCATGCATTTACTGATTTGTTGTGAGAGCTAAATGACCATGAAATTGAAAAGCACTACAAAATGAACTTTGAAAAGGTTGAAAATTGGCATGGTATCACCATTTCACACACATAGCATGTGCAAAAATGTAGAGAGGGTTACAACAAAAACTGGATGCACTTCGTGTACAAACTAGACAATTTCTTTCGAAGTATCAGTGTTTCGGAAGAAAAAACACATCTGTTACAACGACACTTCATTGTTTTTAAATTTATTACAACTCCAGACTTTTTTGCGTTCAGTATGCATGATTCAAGGCAACGTCATCAACTTTCAACCCTTTCTGGCATCATTTGCTATTTTTCATCCATTTATTGACTTTTTAGAGCTAAATGACCGTGAAATTGAAAAGCACTACAAAATGAACTCTGAAAAG
>NC_057809.1:370671414-370673226 GCF_018294505.1 Triticum aestivum | reverse complement strand
AAAAAAGTAGAGAGGGTTACTGCAAAAACTGGATGCACTTCGTGTACAAACTAGACAATTTCTTTCGAAGTATCAGTGTTTCGGAAGAAAAAACACATCTGTTACAACGACACTTCATTGTTTTTAAATTTATTACAACTCCAGACTTTTTTGTGTTCAGTATGCATGATTCAAGGCAACGTCATCAACTTTCAACCCTTTCTGGCATCATTTGCTATTTTTCATCCATTTATTGACTTTTTAGAGCTAAATGACCGTGAAATTGAAAAGCACTACAAAATGAACTCTGAAAAGTTGAAACTTGGCATGGTATCATCATTTCACCCACATAGCATGTGCAAAAAAGTAAAGAAGGTTACGGCGAAAACTGGATGCACTTCGTGTACAAACTGGACAATCTCTTTCGAAGTATCTGGGTTTCGGACGAAAAAACTCATCTGTTACACCGACACTTCATTTTTTTAAACTTATAACAACTCCATACTTTTTTGCATTCAATATTCACCATTCAAGGCCACGTCATCAACTTTCAACCCGTTCTGGCATCATTTGCTATTTTTCATGCATTTACTGATTTGTTGTGAGAGCTAAATGACCATGAAATTGAAAAGCACTACAAAATGAACTCTGAAAAGTTGAAACTTGGCATGGTATTATCATTTCACCCACATAACATGTGCAAAAAAGTAGAGAGGGTTACGGCAAAAACTGGAGGCACTTCGTGTACAAACTGGACAATCTCTTTCGAAGTATCAGGGTTTCGGATGAAAAAATTCATTGTTACATCGGCACTTCATTTTTTTAAATTTATTACAACTCCGTACTTTTTTGCATTCAGTATGCAGCATTCAAGGCCACGTCATCAACTTTCAACCCTTTATGGCATCATTTGATAATTTTCATTCATTTAGTGATTTGTTTTGAGAGCTAAATGACTGTGAAATTGAAAAACACTACAAAATGAACTGTGAAAAGGTTTAAACTTGGCATGGTATCATGATTTCACCCACATAGCATGTGCAAAAAAATAGAGAGGGTTATGGAAAAAACTAGAAGCACTTCGTGTACAAACTGGACAATCTCTTTTGAAGTATCTGGGTTCGGACGAAAAAACTCATTTGTTACACCGACACTTCATTTTTAAACTTATTACAACTCCGGACTTTTTTGCATTCAGTATGCACCATTCAAGGCCACATCATCAACTTTCAACCCTTTCTGGCATCATTTGCTATTGTTCATGCATTTACTGATTTGTTGTGAGAGCTAAATGACCATGAAATTGAAAAGCACTACAAAATGAACTTTGAAAAGGTTGAAAATTGGCATGGTATCACCATTTCACACACATAGCATGTGCAAAAATGTAGAGAGGGTTACAACAAAAACTGGATGCACTTCGTGTACAAACTAGACAATTTCTTTCGAAGTATCAGTGTTTCGGAAGAAAAAACACATCTGTTACAACGACACTTCATTGTTTTTAAATTTATTACAACTCCAGACTTTTTTGCGTTCAGTATGCATGATTCAAGGCAACGTCATCAACTTTCAACCCTTTCTGGCATCATTTGCTATTTTTCATCCATTTATTGACTTTTTAGAGCTAAATGACCGTGAAATTGAAAAGCACTACAAAATGAACTCTGAAAAGTTGAAACTTGGCATGGTATCATCATTTCACCCACATAGCATGTGCAAAAAAGTAGAGAGGGTTACTGCAAAAACTGGATGCACTTCGTGTACAAACTAGACAATTTCTTTCGAAGTATCAGTGTTTCGGAAGAAAAAACACATCTGTTACAACGACAC
>NC_057809.1:370670735-370671404 GCF_018294505.1 Triticum aestivum | reverse complement strand
TGTTCATGCATTTACTGATTTGTTGTGAGAGCTAAATGACCATGAAATTGAAAAGCACTACAAAATGAACTTTGAAAAGGTTGAAAATTGGCATGGTATCACCATTTCACACACATAGCATGTGCAAAAATGTAGAGAGGGTTACAACAAAAACTGGATGCACTTCGTGTACAAACTAGACAATTTCTTTCGAAGTATCAGTGTTTCGGAAGAAAAAACACATCTGTTACAACGACACTTCATTGTTTTTAAATTTATTACAACTCCAGACTTTTTTGCGTTCAGTATGCATGATTCAAGGCAACGTCATCAACTTTCAACCCTTTCTGGCATCATTTGCTATTTTTCATCCATTTATTGACTTTTTAGAGCTAAATGACCGTGAAATTGAAAAGCACTACAAAATGAACTCTGAAAAGGTTGAAACCTGGCTTGGTATCATCATTTCACCCACATAGCATGTGCAAAATAGTAGAGAGGGTTATGGCGAAAACTAGATGCACTTCGTTTACAAACTAGACAATCTCTTTCGAAGTATGAGGGTTTCAGACGGAAAAACTCATCTGTTACACCGACACTTCATTTTTTAAACTTATTACAACTCCGGACTTTTTTTGCGTTCAGTATGCACCATTCAAAGCCAAATCATCAACTTTCAACCCTTTCTGG
>NC_057809.1:370669165-370670725 GCF_018294505.1 Triticum aestivum | reverse complement strand
GACACTTCATTGTTTTTAAATTTATTACAACTCCAGACTTTTTTGCGTTCAGTATGCATGATTCAAGGCAACGTCATCAACTTTCAACCCTTTCTGGCATCATTTGCTATTTTTCATCCATTTACTGATTTTTTTAGAGCTAAATGACCGTGAAATTGAAAAGCACTACAAAATGAACTCTGAAAATGTTGAAACCTGGCATGGTATCATCATTTCACCCACATAGCATGTGCAAAATAGTAGAGAGGGTTACGGCGAAAACTAGATGCACTTCGTTTACAAACTAGACAATCTCTTTCGAAGTATGAGGGTTTCGGACGAAAAAACTCATCTGTTACACCGACACTTCATTTTTTAAACTTATTACAACTCCGGACTTTTTTTGCGTTCAGTATGCACCATTCAAAGCCAAATCATCAACTTTCAACCCTTTCTGGGATCATTTGCTATTTTTCATGCATCTACTAATTTGTTATGAGAGCTAAATGACCATGAAATTGAAAAGCACTACAAAATGAACTTTGAAAAGGTTGAAACTTGGCATGGTATCATCATTTCACCCACATAGCATGTGCAAAAAAGTAAAGAAGGTTACGGCGAAAACTGGATGCACTTCGTGTACAAACTGGACAATCTCTTTCGAAGTATCTGGGTTTCGGACGAAAAAACTCATCTGTTACACCGACACTTCATTTTTTTAAACTTATAACAACTCCATACTTTTTTGCATTCAATATTCACCATTCAAGGCCACGTCATCAACTTTCAACCCGTTCTGGCATCATTTGCTATTTTTCATGCATTTACTGATTTGTTGTGAGAGCTAAATGACCATGAAATTGAAAAGCACTACAAAATGAACTCTGAAAAGTTGAAACTTGGCATGGTATTATCATTTCACCCACATAGCATGTGCAAAAATGTAGAGAGGGTTACAGCAAAAACTAGATGCACTTCGTTTACAAACTAGACAATCTCTTTCGAAGTATGAGGGTTTCAGACGGAAAAACTCATCTGTTACACCGACACTTCATTTTTTAAACTTATTACAACTCCGGACTTTTTTGCTTTCAGTATGCACCATTCAAGGCCAAATCATCAACTTTCAACCCTTTCTGGGACCATTTGCTATTTTTCATGCATCTACTAATTTGTTATGAGAGCTAAATGACCATGAAATTGAAAAGCACTACAAAATGAACTTTGAAAAGGTTGAAACTTGGCATGGTATCATCATTTCACCCACATAGCATGTGCAAAAAAGTAAAGAAGGTTACGGCGAAAACTAGATGCACTTCATGTACAAACTGGACAATCTCTTTCGAAGTATCAGGGTTTCGGACGAAAAAACTCATCTGTTACACCGACACTTCATTTTTTAAACTTATAACAACTCCATACTTTTTTGCGTTCAATATGCACCATTCAAGGCCACGTCATCAACTTTCAACCCTTTCTGGCATCATTTGCTATTTTTCATGCATTTACTGATTTGTTGTGAGAGCTCAATGACCATGAAATTGAAAATCACTACAAGATGAACTCTGAAAAGTTGAAACT
>NC_057809.1:370668434-370668766 GCF_018294505.1 Triticum aestivum | reverse complement strand
ATTTAGTGATTTGTTTTGAGAGCTAAATGACTGTGAAATTGAAAAACACTACAAAATGAACTGTGAAAAGGTTTAAACTTGGCATGGTATCATGATTTCACCCACATAGCATGTGCAAAAAATAGAGAGGGTTATGGAAAAAACTAGAAGCACTTCGTGTACAAACTGGACAATCTCTTTCGAAGTATCTGGGGTTCGGACGAAAAAACTCATTTGTTACACCGACACTTCATTTTTTTAAACTTATTACAACTCCGGACTTTTTTGCGTTCAGTATGCACCATTCAAGGCCACGTCATCAACTTTCAACCCTTTCTGGCATCATTTGCTAT
>NC_057809.1:370665239-370668251 GCF_018294505.1 Triticum aestivum | reverse complement strand
GTTCATGCATTTACTGATTTGTTGTGAGAGCTAAATGACCATGAAATTGAAAAGCACTACAAAATGAACTTTGAAAAGGTTGAAACTTGGCGTGGTATCATCATTTCACACACATAGCATGTGAAAAAATGTAGAGAGGGTTACAGCAAAAACTGGATGCACTTCGTGTACAAACTAGACAATCTCTTTCGAAGTATCAGTGTTTCAGACGAAAAAACACATCTGTTACAACGACACTTCATTGTTTTTAAACTTATAACAACTCCATACTTTTTTGCGTTCAATATGCACCATTCAAGGCCACGCCATCAACTTTCAACCTTTTCTGGCATCATTTGCTATTTTTCATGCATTTACTGATTTGTTGTGAGAGCTAAATGACCATGAAATTGAAAAGCACTACAAAATGAACTCTGAAAAGGTTGAAACCTGGCATGGTATCATCATTTCACCCACATAGCATGTGCAAAATAGTAGAGAGGGTTACGGCGAAAACTGGATGCACTTCGTGTACAAACAAGACAATTTCTTTCGAAGTATGAGGGTTTCGGACGAAAAAAATCATCTGTTACACCGACACTTCATTTTTTAAACTTATTACAACTCCGGACTTTTTGTGCGTTCAGTATGCACCATTCAAGGCCAAATCATCAACTTTCAACCCTTTCTGGGATCATTTGCTATTTTTCATGCATCTACTGATTTGTTGTGAGAGCTAAATGACCATGAAATTGAAAAGCACTACAAAATGAACTTTGAAAAGGTTGAAACTTGGCATGGTATCATCATTTCACACACATAGCATGTGCAAAAATGTAGAGAGGGTTACCGCAAAAACTGGATGCACTTCGTGTACAAACTAGACAATCTCTTTCGAAGTATCAGTGTTTCGGATGAAAAAACACATCTGTTACAACGACACTTCATTTTTTAAACTTATTACAACTCCAGACTTTTTTTGCTTTCAGTATGCACCATTCAAGGCCAAATCATCAACTTTCAACCCTTTCGGGGATCATTTGCTATTTTTCATGCATCTACTAATTTGTTATGAGAGCTAAATGACCATGAAATTGAAAAGCACTACAAAATGAACTTTGAAAAGGTTGAAACTTGGCATGGTATCATCATTTCACCCACATAGCATGTGCAAAAAAGTAAAGAAGGTTACGGCGAAAACTAGATGCACTTCATGTACAAACTGGACAATCTCTTTCGAAGTATCAGGGTTTCGGACGAAAAAACTCATCTGTTACACCGACACTTCATTTTTTTAAACTTATAACAACTCCATACTTTTTGCGTTCAATATGCACCATTCAAGGCCACGTCATCAACTGTCAACCCTTTCTGGCATCATTTGCTATTTTTCATGCATTTACTGATTTGTTGTGAGAGCTAAATGACCATGAAATTGAAAAGCACTACAAGATGAACTCTGAAAAGTTGAAACTTGGCATGGTATCATCATTTCACCCACATAGCATCTGCAAAAAAGTAGAGAGGGTTACGGCAAAAACTGGATGCACTTCATGTACAAACTGGACAATCTCTTTCGAAGTATCAGGGTTTGGGACGAAAAAATTCATCTGTTACATCAGCACTTCATTTTTTTAAATTTATTACAACTCCGTACTTTTTTGCATTCAGTATGCAGCATTCAAGGCCACGTCATCAACTTTCAACCCTTTATGGCATCATTTGATAATTTTCATTCATTTAGTGATTTGTTTTGAGAGCTAAATGACTGTGAAATTGAAAAACACTACAAAACGAACTGTGAAAAGGTTTAAACTTGGCATGGTATCATGATTTCACCCACATAGCATGTGCAAAAAATAGAGAGGGTTATGGAAAAAACTAGAAGCACTTCGTGTACAAACTGGACAATCTCTTTCGAAGTATCTGGGGCTCGGACGAGAAAACTCATTTGTTACACCAACACTTCATTTTTTTAAACTTATTACAACTCCGGACTTTTTTGCGTTCAGTATGCACCATTCAAGGCCACGTCATCAACTTTCAACCCTTTCTGGCATCATTTTCTATTGTTCATGCATTTACTGATTTGTTGTGAGAGCTAAATGACCATGAAATTGAAAAGCACTACAAAATGTACTTTGAAAAGGTTAAACTTGGCGCGGTATCATCATTTCACACACATAGCATGTGAAAAAATGTAGAGAGGGTTACAGCAAAAACTGGATGCAGTTCGTGTACAAACTAGACAATCTCTTTCGAAGTATCAGTGTTTCAGACGAAAAAACACATCTGTTACAACAACACTTCATTGTTTTTAAACTTATAACAACTCCATACTTTTTTGCGTTCAATATGCACCATTCAAGGCCACGTCATCAACTTTTAACCTTTTCTGGCATCATTTGCTATTTTTCATGCATTTACTGATTTGTTGTGAGAGCTAAATGACCATGAAATTGAAAAGCACTACAAAATGAACTCTGAAAAGGTTGAAACCTAGCATGGTATCATCATTTCACCCACATAGCATGTGCCAAATAGTAGAGAGGGTTACGGCGAAAACTGGATGCACTTCGTGTACAAACTAGACAAGCTCTTTCGAAGTATGAGGGTTTCAGACGAAAAAACTCATCTGTTACACCGACACTTCATTTTTTAAACTTATTACAACTCCGGACTTTTTGTGCGTTCAGTATGCACCATTCAAGGCCAAATCATCAACTTTCAACCCTTTCTAGGATCATTTGCTATTTTTCATGCATCTACTGATTTGTTGTGAGAGCTAAATGACCATGAAATTGAAAAGCACTACAAAATGAACTTTGAAAAGGTTGAAACTTGGCATGGTATCACCATTTCACACACATAGCATGTGCAAAAATGTAGAGAGGGTTACAGCAAAAACTGGATGCACTTCGTGTACAAACTAGACAATCTCTTTCGAAGTATCAGTGTTTCGGATGAAAAAACACATCTGTTACAACTCCGGACTTTTTTTGCTTTTAGTATGCACCATTCAAGGCCAAATCA
>NC_057809.1:370657467-370665229 GCF_018294505.1 Triticum aestivum | reverse complement strand
GACACTTCATTGTTTTTAAATTTATTACAACTCCAGACTTTTTTGCGTTCAGTATGCATGATTCAAGGCAACGTCATCAACTTTCAACCCTTTCTGGCATCATTTGCTATTTTTCATCCATTTACTGATTTTTTTAGAGCTAAATGACCGTGAAATTGAAAAGCACTACAAAATGAACTCTGAAAATGTTGAAACCTGGCATGGTATCATCATTTCACCCACATAGCATGTGCAAAATAGTAGAGAGGGTTACGGCGAAAACTAGATGCACTTCGTTTACAAACTAGACAATCTCTTTCGAAGTATGAGGGTTTCGGACGAAAAAACTCATCTGTTACACCGACACTTCATTTTTTAAACTTATTACAACTCCGGACTTTTTTTGCGTTCAGTATGCACCATTCAAAGCCAAATCATCAACTTTCAACCCTTTCTGGGATCATTTGCTATTTTTCATGCATCTACTAATTTGTTATGAGAGCTAAATGACCATGAAATTGAAAAGCACTACAAAATGAACTTTGAAAAGGTTGAAACTTGGCATGGTATCATCATTTCACCCACATAGCATGTGCAAAAAAGTAAAGAAGGTTACGGCGAAAACTAGATGCACTTCATGTACAAACTGTACAATCTCTTTCGAAGTATCAGGGTTTCGGACGAAAAAACTCATCTGTTACACCGACACTTCATTTTTTTAAACTTATAACAACTCCATACTTTTTGTGTTCAATATGCACCATTCAAGGCCACGTCATCAACTTTCAACCCTTTCTGGCATCATTTGCTATTTTTCATGCATTTACTGATTTGTTGTGAGAGCTAAATTACCATGAAATTGAAAAGCACTACAAGATGAACTCTGAAAAGTTGAAACTTGGCATGGTATCATCATTTCACCCACATAGCATGTGCAAAAAAGTAGAGAGGGTTACGGCAAAAACTGGATGCACTTCGTTTACAAACTGGACAATCTCTTTCGAAGTATCAGGGTTTGGGACGAAAAAATTCATCTGTTACATCGGCACTTCATTTTTTTAAATTTATTACAACTCCGTACTTTTTTGCATTCAGTATGCAGCATTCAAGGCCACGTCATCAACTTTCAACCCTTTATGGCATCATTTGATAATTTTCATTTATTTAGTGATTTGTTTTGAGAGCTAAATGACTGTGAAATTGAAAAACACTACAAAATGAACTGTGAAAAGGTTTAAACTTGGCATGGTATCATGATTTCACCCACATAGCATGTGCAAAAAATAGAGAGGGTTATGGAAAAAACTAGAAGCACTTCGTGTACAAACTGGACAATCTCTTTCGAAGTATCTGGGGTTCGGACGAAAAAACTCATTTGTTACACCGACACTTCATTTTTTTAAACTTATTACAACTCCGGACTTTTTTGCGTTCAGTATGCACCATTCAAGGCCACGTCATCAACTTTCAACCCTTTCTGGCATCATTTGCTATTGTTCATGCATTTACTGATTTGTTGTGAGAGCTAAATGACCATGAAATTGAAAAGCACTACAAAATGAACTTTGAAAAGGTTGAAACTTGGCGTGGTATCATCATTTCACACACATAGCATGTGAAAAAATGTAGAGAGGGTTACAGCAAAAACTGGATGCACTTCGTGTACAAACTAGACAATCTCTTTCGAAGTATCAGTGTTTCAGGCGAAAAAACACATCTGTTACAACGACACTTCATTGTTTTTAAACTTATAACAACTCCATACTTTTTTGCGTTCAATATGCACCATTCAAGGCCACGTCATCAACTTTCAACCCTTTCTGGCATCATTTGCTATTTTTCATGCATTTACTGATTTGTTGTGAGAGCTAAATGACCATGAAATTGAAAAGCACTACAAAATAAACTTTGAAAAGGTTGAAACCTGGCATGGTGTCATCATTTCACCCACATAGCATGTGCAAAATAGTAGAGAGGGTTACGGCGAAAACTGGATGCACTTCGTGTACAAACTAGACAATCTCTTTCGAAGTATGAGGGTTTCGGACGAAAAAACTCATCTGTTACACCGACACTTCATTTTTTAAACTTATTACAACTCCGGACTTTTTGTGCGTTCAGTATGCACCATTCAAGGCCAAATCATCAACTTTCAACCCTTTCTGGGACCATTTGCTATTTTTCATGCATCTACTGATTTGTTGTGAGAGCTAAATGACCATGAAATTGAAAAGCACTACAAAATGAACTTTGAAAAGGTTGAAACTTGGCATGGTATCATCATTTCACCCACATAGCATGTGCAAAAAAGTAAAGAAGGTTACGGCGAAAACTGGATGCACTTCGTATATAAACTGGACAATCTCTTTCGAAGTATCAGGGTTTCGGACGAAAAAACTCATCTGTTACATCGGCACTTCATTTTTTTAAATTTATTACAACTCCGTACTTTTTTGCATTCAGTAAGCAACATTCAAGGCCACGTTATCAACTTTCAACCCTCTCTGGCACCATTTGATATTTTCCATTCATTTACTGATTTGTTTTGAGAGCTAAATGAGTGTGAAATTGAAAAACACTACAAAATGAAATGTGAAAAGGTTTAAACTTGGCATGGTATCATGGTTTCACCCACATAGCATGTGCAAAAAAATAGAGAGGGTTATTGAAAAAACTGGAAGCACTTCGTGTACAAACTGGACAATCTCTTTCGAAGTATCTGGGTTCAGACGAAAAAACTCGTTTGTTACACCGACACTTCATTTTTTTAAACTTATTACAACTCCGGACTTTTTTGCATTCAGTATGGACCATTCAAGGCCACGTCATCAACTTTCAACCCTTTCTGGCATCATTTGCTATTGTTCATGCACTTACTAATTTGTTGTGAGAGCTAAATGACCATGAAATTGAAAATCTCTACAAAACGAACTTTGAAAATGTTGAAACTTGGCATGGTATCACCATTTCACACACATAGCATGTGCGAAAATGTAGAGAGGGTTACAGCAAAAACTGGATGCACTTCGTGTACAAACTAGACAATCTCTTTCGAAGTATCAGTGTTTCGGACGAAAAAATTCATCTGTTACATCAGCACTTCATTTTTTTAAATTTATTACAACTCCATACTTTTTTGCATTCAGTATGCAGCATTCAAGGCCACGTCATCAACTTTCAACCCTTTATGGCATCATTTGATAATTTTCATTCATTTAGTGATTTGTTTTGAGAGCTAAATGACTGTGAAATTGAAAAACACTACAAAATGAACTGTGAAAAGGTTTAAACTTGGCATGGTATCATGATTTCACCCACATAGCATGTGCAAAAAATAGAGAGGGTTATGGAAAAAACTAGAGCACTTCGTGTACAAACTGGACAATCTCTTTCGAAGTATCTGGGGTTCGGACGAAAAAACTCATTTGTTACACCGACACTTCATTTTTTTAAACTTATTACAACTCCGGACTTTTTTGCGTTCAGTATGCACCATTCAAGGCCACGTCATCAACTTTCAACCCTTTCTGGCATCATTTGCTATTGTTCATGCATTTACTGATTTGTTGTGAGAGCTAAATGACCATGAAATTGAAAAGCACTACAAAATGAACTTTGAAAAGGTTGAAACTTGGCGTGGTATCATAATTTCACACACATAGCATGTGAAAAAATGTAGAGAGGGTTACAGCAAAAACTGGATGCACTTCGTGTACAAATTAGACAATCTCTTTCGAAGTATTAGTGTTTCAGACGAAAAAACACATCTGTTACAACGACACTTCATTGTTTTTAAACTTATAACAACTCCATACTTTTTTGCGTTCAATATGCACCATTCAAGGCCACGTCATCAACTTTCAACCCTTTCTGGCATCATTTGCTATTTTTCATGCATTTACTGATTTGTTGTGAGAGCTAAATGACCATGAAATTGAAAAGCACTACAAAATGAACTCTGAAAAGGTTGAAACCTGGCATGGTATCATCATTTCACCCACATAGCATGTGCAAAATAGTAGAGAGGGTTACGGCGAAAACTGGATGCACTTCGTGTACAAACTAGACAAGCTCTTTCGAAGTATGAGGGTTTCGGACGAAAAAACTCATCTGTTACACCGACACTTCATTTTTTAAACTTATTACAACTCCGGACTTTTTTTGCGTTCAGTATGCACCATTCAAGGCCAAATCATCAACTTTCAACCCTTTCTGGCATCATTTGCTATTGTTCATGCATTTACTGATTTGTTGTGAGAGCTAAATGACCATGAAATTGAAAAGCACTACAAAATGAACTTTGAAAAGGTTGAAACTTGGCATGGTATCATCATTTCACCCACATAGCATGTGCAAAAAAGTAAAGAAGGTTACGGCGAAAACTGGATGCACTTCGTGTATAAACTGGACAATCTCTTTCGAAGTATCAGGGTTTCGGACGAAAAAACTCATCTGTTACATCGGCACTTCATTTTTTTAAATTTATTACAACTCCGTACTTTTTTGCATTCAGTAAGCAACATTCAAGGCCACGTCATCAACTTTCAACCCTTTCTGGCATCATTTGATATTTTTCATTCATTTACTGATTTGTTTTGAGAGCTAAATGACTGTGCAATTGAAAAACACTACAGAATGAAACGTGAAAAGGTTTAAACTTGGCATGGTATCATGGTTTCACCCACATAGCATGTGCAAAAAAATAGAGAGGGTTAATTAAAAAACTGGAAACACTTCGTGTACAAACTGGACAATCTCTTTCGAAGTATCTGGGGTTCGGACGAAAAAACTCATTTGTTACACCGACACTTCATTTTTTAAACTTATTAGAACTCCGGACATTTTTGCATTCAGTATGCACCATTCAAGGCCAAATCATCAACTTTCAACCCTTTCTGGCATCATTTGCTATTGTTCATGCATTTACTGATTTGTTGTGAGAGCTAAATGACCATGAAATTGAAAAGCACTACGAAATGAACTTTGAAAAGGTTGAAACTTGGCATGGTATCACCATTTCACACACATAGCATGTGCAAAAATGTAGAGAGGGTTACAGCAAAAACTGGATGCACTTCGTGTACAAACTAGACAATCTCTTTCGAAGTATCAGTGTTTCAGACGAAAAAACACATCTGTTACAACGACACTTCATTGTTTTTAAACTTATAACAACTCCATACTTTTTTGCGTTCAATATGCACCATTCAAGGCCACGTCATCAACTTTCAACCCTTTCTGGCATCATTTGCTATTTTTCATGCATTTACTGATTTGTTGTGAGAGCTAAAGTACCATGAAATTGAAAAGCACTACAAAATGAACTCTGAAAAGGTTGAAACCTGGCATGGTATCATCATTTCACCCACATAGCATGTGCAAAAAAGTAAAGAAGGTTACGGCGAAAATTGGATGCACTTCGTGTATAAACTGGACAATCTCTTTCGAAGTATCAGGGTTTCAGACGAAAAAGCTCATCTGTTACATCGGCACTTCATTTTTTTAAATTTATTACAACTCCGTACTTTTTTGCATTCAGTATGCAACATTCAAGGCCACGTCATCAACTTTCAACCCTTTCTGTCATCATTTGATATTTTTCATTCATTTACTGATTTGTTTTGAGAGCTAAATGACTGTGAAATTGAAAAACACTACAAAATGAAACGTGAAAAGGTTTAAACTTGGCATGGTATCATGGTTTCACCCACATAACATGTGCAAAAAAATAGAGAGGGTTATTGAAAAAACTGGAAGCACTTCGTGTACAAACTGGACAATCTCTTTCGAAGTATCTGGGGTTCAGACGAAAAAACTCATTTGTTACACCGACACTTCATTTTTTTTAAACTTATTACAACTCCGGACTTTTTTGCATTCAGTATGCACCATTCAAGGCCACGTCATCAACTTTCAACCCTTTCTGGCATCATTTGCTATTGTTCATGCATTTACTGATTTGTTGTGAGAGCTAAATGACCATGAAATTGAAAATCTCTACAAAACGAACTTTGAAAAGGTTGAAACTTGGCATGGTATCACCATTTCACACACATAGCATGTGCAAAAATGTAGAGAGGGTTACAGGAAAAACTGGATGCACTTCGTGTACAAAGTAGACAATCTCTTTCGAAGTATCAGTGTTTCGGACGAAAAAACACATCTGTTACAACGACACTTCATTGTTTTTAAATTTATTACAACTCCAGACTTTTTTGCATTCAGTATGCATGATTCAAGGCAACATCATCAACTTTCAACACTTTCTGGCATCATTTTCTATTTTTCATCCATTTACTGATTTTTTTAGAGCTAAATGACCGTGAAATTGAAAAGCACTACAAAATGAACTCTAAAAAGGTTGAAACCTGGCATGGTATCATCATTTCACCCACATAACATGTGCAAAATAGTAGAGAGGATTACGGCGAAAACTGGATGCACTTTGTTTACAAACTAGACAATCTCTTTCGAAGTATGAGGGTTTCGGACGAAAAAACTCATCTGTTACACCGACACTACATTTTTTAAACTTATTACAACTCTGGACTTTTTTTGCGTTCAGTATGCACCATTCAAGGCCAAATCATCAACTTTCAACCCTTTCTGGGATCATTTGCTATTTTTCATGCATCTACTGATTTGTTGTGAGAGCTAAATGACCATGAAATTGAAAAGCACTACAAAATGAACTTTGAAAAGGTTGAAACTTGGCATGGTATCGTCATTTCACCCACATAGCATGTGGAAAAAATTAAAGAAGGTTATGGCGAAAACTGGATGCACTTCGTGTACAAACTGGACAATCTCTTTCGAAGTATCAGGGTTTCGGACGAAAAAACTCATCTGTTACACTCACACTTCATTTTTTTAAACTTATAACAACTCCATACTTTTTTGCGTTCAATATGCAACATTCAAGGCCACGTCATCAACTTTCAACCCTTTCTGGCATCATTTGCTATTTTTCATGCATTTACTGATTTATTGTGAGAGCTAAATGACCATGAAATTGAAAAGCACTACAAAATGAACTCTGAAAAGGTTGAAACCTGGCATGGTATCATCATTTCACCCACATAGCATGTGCAAAATAGTAGAGAGGGTTACGGCGAAAACTGGATGCACTTCGTGTACAAACTAGACAAGCTCTTTCGAAGTATGAGGGTTTCGGACGAAAAAACTCATCTGTTACACCGACACTTCATTTTTTAAACTTATTACAACTCCAGACTTTTTTTGCGTTCAGTATGCACCATTCAAGGCCAAATCATCAACTTTCAACCCTTTCTGGGATCATTTGCTATTTTTCATGCATCTACTGATTTGTTGTGAGAGCTAAATGACCATGAAATTGAAAAGCACTACAAAATGAACTTTGAAAAGGTTGAAACTTGGCATGGTATCATCATTTCACCCACATAGCATGTGCAAAAAAGTAAAGAAGGTTACGGCGAAAACTGGATGCACTTCGTGTATAAACCGGACAATCTCTTTCGAAGTATCAGGGTTTCGGACGAAAAAACTCATCTGTTACATCGGCACTTCATTTTTTTAAATTTATTACAACTCCGTACTTTTTTGCATTCAGTAAGCAACATTCAAGGCCACATCATAAACTTTCCACCCTTTCTGGCATCATTTGATATTTTTCATTCATTTACTGATTTGTTTTGAGAGCTAAATGACTGTGAAATTGAAAAACACTACAGAATGAAACGTGAAAAGGTTTAAACTTGGCATGGTATCATGGTTTCACCCACATAGCATGTGCAAAAAAATA
>NC_057809.1:370656617-370657457 GCF_018294505.1 Triticum aestivum | reverse complement strand
GGGTTCGGACGAAAAAACTCATTTGTTACACCGACACTTCATTTTTTAAACTTATTAGAACTCCGGACATTTTTGCGTTCAGTATGCACCATTCAAGGCCACGTCATCAACTTTCAACCCTTTCTGGCATCATTTGCTATTGTTCATGCATTTACTGATTTGTTGTGAGAGCTAAATGACCATGAAATTGAAAAGCAGTACGAAATGAACTTTGAAAAGGTTGAAACTTGGCATGGTATCACCATTTCACACACATAGCATGTGCAAAAATGTAGAGAGGGTTACAGCAAAAACTGGATGCACTTCGTGTACAAACTATACAATCTCTTTCGAAGTATCAGTGTTTCAGACGAAAAAACACATCTGTGACAACGACACTTCATTGTTTTTAAACTTATAACAACTCCATACTTTTTTGCGTTCAATATGCAGCATTCAAGGCCACGTCATCAACTTTCAACCCTTTTTGGCATCATTTGCTATTTTTCATGCATTTACTGATTTGTTGTGAGAGCTAAATGACCATGAAATTGAAAAGCACTACAAAATGAACTCTGAAAGGGTTGAAACCTGGCATGGTATCATCATTTCACCCACATAGCATGTCCAAAATAGTATAGAGGGTTACGGCGAAAACTGGATGCACTTCGTGTACAAACTAGACAATCTCTTTCGAAGTATGAGGGTTTCGGACGAAAAAACTCATCTGACCGACACTTCATTTTTTAAACTTATTACAACTCCGGACTTTTTTTGCGTTCAGTATGCACCATTCAACGCCAAATCATCAACTTTCAACCCTTTCTGGGATCATTTGCTATTTTTCATGCATCTACTGAT
>NC_057809.1:370654503-370656246 GCF_018294505.1 Triticum aestivum | reverse complement strand
GTTGAAACTTGGCATGGTATCATCATTTCACCCACCTAGCATGTGCAAAAAAGTAAAGAAGGTTACGGCGAAAACTGGATGCACTTCGTGTATAAACTGGACAATCTCTTTCGAAGTATCAGGGTTTCAGACGAAAAAACTCATCTGTTACATCGGCACTTCATTTTTTTAAATTTATTACAACTCCGTACTTTTTTGCATTCAGTATGCAACATTCAAGGCCACGTCATCAACTTTCAACCCTTTCTGGCATCATTTGCTATTTTTCATGCATTTACTGATTTATTGTGAGAGCTAAATGACCATGAAATTGAAAAGCACTACAAAATGAACTCTGAAAAGGTTGAAACCTGGCATGGTATCATCATTTCACCCACATAGCATGTGCAAAATAGTAGAGAGGGTTACGGCGAAAACTGGATGCACTTCGTGTACAAACTAGACAAGCTCTTTCGAAGTATGAGGGTTTCGGACGAAAAAACTCATCTGTTACACCGACACTTCATTTTTTAAACTTATTACAACTCCAGACTTTTTTTGCGTTCAGTATGCACCATTCAAGGCCAAATCATCAACTTTCAACCCTTTCTGGGATCATTTGCTATTTTTCATGCATCTACTGATTTGTTGTGAGAGCTAAATGACCATGAAATTGAAAAGCACTACAAAATGAACTTTGAAAAGGTTGAAACTTGGCATGGTATCATCATTTCACCCACATAGCATGTGCAAAAAAGTAAATAAGGTTACGGCGAAAACTGGATGCACTTCATGTATAAACTGGACAATCTCTTTCGAAGTATCAGGGTTTCGGACGAAAAAACTCATCTGTTACATCGGCACTTCATTTTTTTCAATTTATTACAACTCCGTACTTTTTTGCATTCAGTAAGCAACATTCAAGGCCACATCATAAACTTTCCACCCTTTCTGGCATCATTTGATATTTTTCATTCATTTACTGATTTGTTTTGAGAGCTAAATGACTGTGAAATTGAAAAACACTACAGAATGAAACGTGAAAAGGTTTAAACTTGGCATGGTATCATGGTTTCACCCACATAGCATGTGCAAAAAAATAGAGAGGGTTAATTAAAAAACTGGAAACACTTCGTGTACAAACTGGACAATCTCTTTCGAAGTATCTGGGTTCGGACGAAAAAACTCATTTGTTACACCGACACTTCATTTTTTAAACTTATTAGAACTCCGGACATTTTTGCGTTCAGTATGCACCATTCAAGGCCACGTCATCAACTTTCAACCCTTTCTGGCATCATTTGCTATTGTTCATGCATTTACTGATTTGTTGTGAGAGCTAAATGACCATGAAATTGAAAAGCACTACAAAATGAACTCTGAAAAGGTTGAAACCTGGCATGGTATCATCATTTCACCCACATAGCATGTGCAAAATAGTAGAGAGGGTTACGGCGAAAACTGGATGCACTTCGTGTACAAACTAGACAAGCTCTTTCGAAGTATGAGGGTTTCGGACGAAAAAACTCATCTGTTACACCGACACTTCATTTTTTAAACTTATTACAACTCCAGACTTTTTTTGCGTTCAGTATGCACCATTCAAGGCCAAATCATCAACTTTCAACCCTTTCTGGGATCATTTGCTATTTTTCATGCATCTACTGATTTGTTGTGAGAGCTAAATGACCATGAAATTGAAAAGCACTACAAAATGAACTTTGAAAAGGTTGAAACTTGGCATGGTATCATCATTTCACCCAC
>NC_057809.1:370653876-370654493 GCF_018294505.1 Triticum aestivum | reverse complement strand
GGGTTCGGACGAAAAAACTCATTTGTTACACCGACACTTCATTTTTTAAACTTATTAGAACTCCGGACATTTTTGCGTTCAGTATGCACCATTCAAGGCCACGTCATCAACTTTCAACCCTTTCTGGCATCATTTGCTATTGTTCATGCATTTACTGATTTGTTGTGAGAGCTAAATGACCATGAAATTGAAAAGCAGTACGAAATGAACTTTGAAAAGGTTGAAACTTGGCATGGTATCACCATTTCACACACATAGCATGTGCAAAAATGTAGAGAGGGTTACAGCAAAAACTGGATGCACTTCGTGTACAAACTATACAATCTCTTTCGAAGTATCAGTGTTTCAGACGAAAAAACACATCTGTGACAACGACACTTCATTGTTTTTAAACTTATAACAACTCCATACTTTTTTGCGTTCAATATGCAGCATTCAAGGCCACGTCATCAACTTTCAACCCTTTTTGGCATCATTTGCTATTTTTCATGCATTTACTGATTTGTTGTGAGAGCTAAATGACCATGAAATTGAAAAGCACTACAAAATGAACTCTGAAAGGGTTGAAACCTGGCATGGTATCATCATTTCACCCACATAGCATGTCCAAAATAGTA
>NC_057809.1:370653432-370653866 GCF_018294505.1 Triticum aestivum | reverse complement strand
TTGTGAGAGCTAAATGACCATGAAATTGAAAAGCACTACAAAATGAACTCTGAAAAGGTTGAAACCTGGCATGGTATCATCATTTCACCCACATAGCATGTGCAAAATAGTAGAGAGGGTTACGGCGAAAACTGGATGCACTTCGTGTACAAACTAGACAAGCTCTTTCGAAGTATGAGGGTTTCGGACGAAAAAACTCATCTGTTACACCGACACTTCATTTTTTAAACTTATTACAACTCCAGACTTTTTTTGCGTTCAGTATGCACCATTCAAGGCCAAATCATCAACTTTCAACCCTTTCTGGGATCATTTGCTATTTTTCATGCATCTACTGATTTGTTGTGAGAGCTAAATGACCATGAAATTGAAAAGCACTACAAAATGAACTTTGAAAAGGTTGAAACTTGGCATGGTATCATCATTTCACCCAC
>NC_057809.1:370625582-370653422 GCF_018294505.1 Triticum aestivum | reverse complement strand
GGGTTCGGACGAAAAAACTCATTTGTTACACCGACACTTCATTTTTTAAACTTATTAGAACTCCGGACATTTTTGCGTTCAGTATGCACCATTCAAGGCCACGTCATCAACTTTCAACCCTTTCTGGCATCATTTGCTATTGTTCATGCATTTACTGATTTGTTGTGAGAGCTAAATGACCATGAAATTGAAAAGCACTACGAAATGAACTTTGAAAAGGTTGAAACTTGGCATGGTATCACCATTTCACACACATAGCATGTGCAAAAATGTAGAGAGGGTTACAGCAAAAACTGGATGCACTTCGTGTACAAACTAGACAATCTCTTTCGAAGTATCAGTGTTTCAGACGAAAAAACACATCTGTGACAACGACACTTCATTGTTTTTAAACTTATAACAACTCCATACTTTTTTGCGTTCAATATGCAGCATTCAAGGCCACGTCATCAACTTTCAACCCTTTTTGGCATCATTTGCTATTTTTCATGCATTTACTGATTTGTTGTGAGAGCTAAATGACCATGAAATTGAAAAGCACTACAAAATGAACTCTGAAAGGGTTGAAACCTGGCATGGTATCATCATTTCACCCACATAGCATGTCCAAAATAGTAGAGAGGGTTACGGCGAAAACTGGATGCACTTCGTGTACAAACTAGACAATCTCTTTCGAAGTATGAGGGTTTCGGACGAAAAAACTCATCTGACCGACACTTCATTTTTTAAACTTATTACAACTCCGGACTTCTTTTGCGTTCAGTATGCACCATTCAACGCCAAATCATCAACTTTCAACCCTTTCTGGGATCATTTGCTATTTTTCATGCATCTACTGATTTGTTGTGAGAGCTAAATGACCATGAAATTGAAAAGCACTACAAAATGAACTTTGAAAACGTTGAAACTTGGCATGGTATCATCATTTCACCCACCTAGCATGTGCAAAAAAGTAAAGAAGGTTACGGCGAAAACTGGATGCACTTCGTGTATAAACTGGACAATCTCTTTCGAAGTATCAGGGTTTCAGACGAAAAAACTCATCTGTTACATCGGCACTTCATTTTTTTAAATTTATTACAACTCCGTACTTTTTTGCATTCAGTATGCAACATTCAAGGCCACGTCAACAACTTTCAACCCTTTCTGTCATCATTTGATATTTTTCATTCATTTACTGATTTGTTTTGAGAGCTAAATGACTGTGAAATTGAAAAACACTACAAAATGAAACGTGAAAAGGTTTAAGCTTGGCATGGTATCATGGTTTCACCCACATAGCATGTGAAAAAAATAGAGAGGGTTATTGAAAAAACTGGAAGCACTTCGTGTACAAACTGGACAATCTCTTTCGAAGTATCTGGGGTTCAGACGAAAAAACTCATTTGTTACACCGACACTTCATTTTTTTAAACTTATTACAACTCCGGACTTTTTTGCATTCAGTATGCACCATTCAAGGCCACATCATCAACTTTCAACCCTTTCTGGCATCATTTGCTATTGTTCATGCATTTACTGATTTGTTCTGAGAGCTAAATGACCATGAAATTGAAAATCTCTACAAAACGAACTTTGAAAAGGTTGAAACTTGGCATGGTATCACCATTTCACACACATAGCATGTGCAAAAATGTAGAGAGGGTTACAGGAAAAACTGGATGCACTTCGTGTACAAAGTAGACAATCTCTTTCGAAGTATCAGTGTTTCGGACGAAAAAACACATCTGTTACAACGACACTTCATTGTTTTTAAATTTATTACAACTCCAGACTTTTTTGCGTTCAGTATGCATGATTCAAGGCAACATCATCAACTTTCAACACTTTCTGGCATCATTTGCTATTTTTCATCCATTTACTGATTTTTTAGAGGTAAATGACCGTGAAATTGAAAAGCACTACAAAATGAACTCTGAAAAGGTTGAAACCTGGCATGGTATCATCATTTCACCCACATAACATGTGCAAAATAGTAGAGAGGATTACGGCGAAAACTGGATGCACTTCGTTTACAAACTAGACAATCTCTTTCGAAGTATGAGGGTTTCGGACGAAAAAACTCATCTGTTACACCGACACTTCATTTTTTAAACTTATTACAACTCCGGACTTTTTTTGCGTTCAGTATGCACCATTCAAGGCCAAATCATCAACTTTCAACCCTTTCTGGGATCATTTGCTATTTTTCATGCATCTACTGATTTGTTGTGAGAGCTAAATGACCATGAAATTGAAAAGCACTACAAAATGAACTTTGAAAAGGTTGAAACTTGGCATGGTATCGTCATTTCACCCACATAGCATGTGGAAAAAATTAAAGAAGGTTACGGCGAAAACTGGATGCACTTTGTGTACAAACTGGACAATCTCTTTCGAAGTATCAGGGTTTCGGACGAAAAAATTCATCTGTTACACCGACACTTCATTTTTTTAAACTTATAACAACTCCATACTTTTTTGCGTTCAATATGCAACATTCAAGGCCACGTCATCAACTTTCAACCCTTTCTGGCATCATTTGCTATTTTTCATGCATTTACTGATTTGTTGTGAGAGCTAAATGACCATGAAATTGAAAAGCACTACAAAATGAACTCTGAAAAGTTGAAACTTGGCATGGTATTATCATTTCACCCACATAGCATGTGCAAAGAAGTAGAGAGGGTTACGGCAAAAACTGGATGCACTTCGTGTACAAACTAGACAATCTCTTTCGAAGTATCAGGGTTTCGGACGAAAAAATTCATCTATTACATCGGCACTTCATTTTTTTAAATTTATTACAACTCCGTACTTTTTTGCATTCAGTATGCAGCATTCAAGGCCACGTCATCAACTTTCAACCCTTTCTGGCATCATTTGATATTTTTCGTTCATTTACTGATTTGTTTTGAGAGCTAAATGACTTTGAAATTGAAAAACACTACAAAATGAACTGTGAAAAGGTTTAAACTTGGCATGGTGTCATGATTTCACCCACATAGCATCTGCAAAGAAATAGAGAGGGTTATGGAAAAAACTGGAAGCACTTCGTGTACAAACTGGACAATCTCTTTCGAAGTATCTGGGGTTCGGACGAAAAAACTCATTTGTTACACCGACACTTCATTTTTTTAAACTTATAACAACTCCATACTTTTTTGCATTCAATATGCAACATTCAAGGCCACGTCATCAACTTTCAACCCTTTCTGGCATCATTTGCTATTTTTCATGCATTTACTGATTTTTTGTGAGAGCTAAATGACCATGAAATTGAAAAGCACTACAAAATGAACTCTGAAAAGTTGAAACTTGGCATGGTATCATCATTTCACCCACATAGCATGTGCAAAAAAGTAGAGAGGGTTACGGAAAAAACTGGATGCACTTCGTGTACAAACTAGACAATCTCTTTCGAAGTATCAGGGTTTCGGACGAAAAAATTCATCTGTTACATCGGCACTTCATTTTTTTAAATTTATTACAACTCCGTACTTTTTTGCATTCAGTATGCAGCATTCAAGGCCACGTCATCAACTTTCAACCCTTTCTGGCATCATTTGATATTTTTCATTCATTTACTGATTTGTTTTGAGAGCTAAATGACTTTGAAATTGAAAAACACTACAAAATGAACTGTGAAAAGGTTTAAACTTGGCATGGTGTCATGATTTCACCCACATAGCATCTGCAAAAAAATAGAGAGGGTTATGGAAAAAACTGGAAGCACTTCGTGTACAAACTGGACAATCTCTTTCGAAGTATCTGGGGTTCGGACAAAAAAACTCATTTGTTACATCGACACTTCATTTTTTTAAACTTATTACAACTCCGGACTTTTTTGCGTTCAGTATGCACCATTCAAGGCCACGTCATCAACTTTCAACCCTTTCTGGCATCATTTGCTATTGTTCGTGCATTTACTGATTTGTTGTGAGAGCTAAATGACCATGAAATTGAAAAGTACTACGAAATGAACTTTGAAAAGGTTGAAACTTGGCATGTTATCACCATTTCACACACATAGCATGTGCAAAAATGTAGAGAGGGTTACAGCAAAAACTGGATGCACTTCGTGTACAAACTAGACAATCTCTTTCGAAGTATCAGTGTTTTGGACGAAAAAACAAATCTGTTACAACGACACTTCATTGTTTTTAAATTTATTACAACTCCAGACTTTTTTGCGTTCAGTATGCATGATTCAAGGCAACGTCATCAACTTTCAACCCTTTCTGGCATCATTTGCTATTTTTCATCCATTTACTGATTTTTTTAGAGCTAAATGACCGTGAAATTGAAAAGCACTACAAAATGAACTCTGAAAAGGTTGAAACCTGGCATGGTATCATCATTTCACCCACATAGCATGTGCAAAATAGTAGAGAGGGTTACGGCGAAAACTGGATGCACTTCGTGTACAAACTAGACAATCTCTTTCGAAGTATGAGGGTTTCGGACGAAAAAATTCATCTGTTACACCGACACTTCATTTTTTAAACTTATTACAACTCCGGACTTTTTTTGCGTTCAGTATGCACCTGTCGGTGTACTAGAATAGGGGTACCCTAGTACCCTGAACTTGTGCACGGGCAGTTGCAGCACCCCGCGGAAAGGCTTGCCGGGCGAACGCCAAGATCCTCCATGGTTCCCTTGGAGCCATTCAAGAACAAAGTATTTAAGCTCAGGAGACAAGGCCCCGGCAAGAGGAGCTTGCCGGGAAGGCCAGCCAGGACACTCCAAGGAACTTGCCGCAACGCGCCTCGTGCTCCGGCAAGGCAACAAGGCCCCGGCAAGAGGAGCTTGCCGGGAAGACCAACCAAGGTACCTCGAGGCCCGGTAAGCGACAAGCCTTCGGACCCGACAAGATATCAGCAGCGGCAAGGCGCTTGCCGCGGCAGGCGGCCACTCTGTGCCCATGCTCCAGCGCATCCACCAACGTGTCGCCCTGGGGGCTTCTCCAGGCGCGCTTGGCGGGAGGCTGTGCAGCCAGCGGTGCGCAGGGGCATGCCAAGCTGACAAGATCGCCATCGTGGCGAACGGTGGCGCCCCTAACGGTCCTTTTCTGCACTGTTTGGGCGATGCAAACGGGCACTTAATGCCCTTGTCCCCTGCCGTCAGGGTTAGGTAGGGTGCACTGTACAAGTAGCTGTACCAACCACCTCAATTTTTACATTTGTACCCGTCTCTGCGTTGCCACCTGTCGGTGACCCCTTTGGCGTATAAAAGGAGGCCCATGCGCAACGTAGGGGGTGTGGGGTTCGGTTCGGTTCGACGCATTCGTAACCCAGAAAGACACTACGCTCTCTCCCTAGAGGAAGAACAGAATAGAACCAGACAAGCAGCAGTAGGGGTGTTATCTCTCCGGAGAGCTCCGAAGCTGGGTAAACTGCTCGTGTGCTTCGCCTCGATCTGCTCTTCGTACGATCTCCACCCCCCGCCGAACCGAAAGGGGCCCGGTCCGCCGGCCCCATAGGTGTTCGAGGATCAGTTTCCCCGACATCTTTGGCACGCCAGGTAGGGGGCGTCGAGATTGTGTGAACCTGATCCGGCGTTCACACGAGCTAGATCTTCGTTCCCTTCATCAACATGCCACCGAAGAAGAAGACTTCGGCGGCAGCCGCTCCATCCACGTCACTTCCGCCACCGTTGGAGCAAACGGGTGGTAGAATGGACGCCGGCGGAAGAATGGACGTCGACGAGGAAGCTCATGATGCCGCCAGGTCCAAGAACAAGGCCGCACAAACCTCGGCGACTGTACATGTTCCACGCCACTCTCAGGAGGCGCAAGACCAACAGCGTCATGGCACTAGCAGTGCCATACGCATGATAGGCCAAGACCAAGCTGGTGGATCTCGGGGCGCTCAAGACCAGCATGCATGCCAGCGTGCTGGCACGAGCAGGGCACGGTCGCCTGGACGGGATACTGCTCCTTCCAACATAGTTAGAAGTTCGAGCACGTCCCACTCCTCGCGCCGTCCGCCACTGCCACCCACCACTCCAGCAGAAGCTTTGGCGCGAGCTCAACTTCTCCTAGATTACCCTCCGACGTCAGACAAGATCGACGAATGGAGGGCCACAATTCAGAGTCTCATCGGCTACGCCAATGGCGACACTCCACAGCGGCCGAACACGTCACCGCCGCGGCAGGGTTGCCAGGCGCGAGCCGGTGGCGACGAAACGGGTGGAGGTGCAACTACCATGCAATCACCGCCCCGAAGGCCAAGATCGCCGACTCGCCGGATCCACCTCAACAGCGACTCCACTGCATCGTTGGATCCACGAGCTCGTCGCGATCAGCGCCAAGTCCTTCATGATCGGCAACAAGAAGACGCTCGAACTCGCATCGAGCGCCAAAGAGAAGCGCGACATCAATCCGACAAGCGCGCTGGGCCCTCTGATGACATGCATGCGCCAGGGGAACCAGGCGATTTGCCGTACGCGGTAGGTTGCCCTGCGTTCACTCGTGAGCTGCGGCAAGTCCAGTGGCCCAGCACGAAAAACTTCAAGCCATACGTACTGGAGAAGTACGACGGCAAGACGCATCCGTCAGAGTTCCTCAGCATCTACACCATCGCGGTGCAGGCTGCCGGGGGACGGGATGACAAGATCCTTGCCAACTACTCAAGCCCAACGTCAGATCTTGGCTCATGCACTTGCCGGACAACTCAATATCCTCTTGGGCTGATCTGTGCCATCAATTCGTCGGCGCCTTCACAGGCGGAAAGAAGCCTCATGGCCAGGAGAGTGATCTTCATCTGCTCGCCCAGAAGGAAGGAGAGCCCCTGCGCAAGTACATTCAGAGATTCAGCAGTGTGCAGCATAACATCCCAGACGTCCACCCTGCCGTGGTGATTAGCGCGTTCCATCAGAACATGCGGAACCGCAGGATGCGGGAGGAAATGGCGATGTGCAAGATCAGGGACGTCAATGAGTTATATGCACTGGCCGACAAGTGTGCATGTGCTGAGGAAGGGAGGAGACTCCCCGGAGAGAATGTAGGAGCGGGAGGATCTGACAGTGAAGATGCTACCCCGTCAAGGAAAAACCGGCGGCGGAACAACAGAAGGAGGAAAGGCAAAGAGGTGCTAGTTGTTGAGCAGTCCGGCAACGGTGGTGGCGCCAAGGAAGCCAAAGCTGGTGACTCCGGCAAGGAGGTTGCCGCGGAGGTGGCGGTCGCCGACAAGCAGGACGGCACCAACAAGCAGTATTGCAAGATCCACCACACCAAGGGCCATGATCTCCAGAACTGTAATAAAGTAGAGCAGCTTGTTGAGCAACAGAAAGCTGAATACGAGCGGCGCGACAAGGAAAAGGCCCAGGAAGGTGTTGGGGGATCCGGCAAGAAACGTCCCGGCCGAGGGGGACGCCGCGGCAAGGCCAAGCAGCGGCAAGGAGACAGACCTCCCCGCGGCCGCGACAAGGATGAAGATGACAACGACGATGAAGACATGGATGACGAGGAGACTAATGAGCAGGAGTTCCAGAAAGCCACAGACGTCCTGTGCGTTGACGGTGGTGCTTCTCTACATACCTCGCACCGTCAGCTCAAGCAGTGGGTGCGGGAAGTTAATGCAGCAGAACCACCCGTCGAGTCACGCAAGCCTCTGAAATGGTCCGGCATGCCTATCATCTTTGATATTGAGGACCACCCGGATCGCATAACTGCGGTCGGGTGCTTGCCGATGTTGGTTTCACCAACAATCCGCAACCTCAAGGTCACTAAGATGCTAGTTGACGGTGGGGCCGGCTTGAACCTGATCTCCTCCGCAGTGCTCTAGAAACTCCAGATCCCTGACAGCGAGCTCGAAGAGATCGGTACATTTCAAGGAATCAACCCGGGAAGGAGCAAGCCGAAGGGAAAGATCACGTTGCCGGTAACATTTGGCAGCGAACTGAACTTCATGACTGAGAGGGTCACATTTGATGTTGCTGACTTTCCGTTACCTTACAATGGAATCCTTGGCCGTCCGGCACTCGCCAAGTTCATGGCAGCCTCTCACTATGCGTACAACATACTGAAAATGCCAGGCCCAATAAGTGTCATCTCTGTCCCTGGCGACAAGAAGGATGCTCTTATCTGTGCCGACAAGATTTACCGGGAAGCAGCAGCCGCAGCAGAACACAAGACACTTGACGCTGAAGCTCCCGGGGGGAAGAAGAAGACCAAGTCCGGCAAGAGCTCTAATGCCCACTCCGGCAAGCGCACCTCTTCGGAGTGCTGCGCTACCGTTGAGGACGCACCATCGAGCTCCACCGGCAAGTGTAAGAAGGCAATGGCAGCTCCACCTGAGACCAAGAAGGTGTCCGCCAAGGAGGATGGCGCTGGTGGTACTTTCACCATCAACGCCACTCTTGACCCCAAATAGGAAAGTGCGCTCGTTGCTTTCCTGCGGGCGAATGTCGACGTGTTTGCATGGCAACCGTCTGATATCCCCGGTGTTCCCAGGAAAGTAATTGAGCACCACCTTGCCGTCTGTCCTCACGCGCGGCCCGTCAAGCAGAGAGTCAGGAAGCAGGCAGTGGAGCGCCAAGAATTCATCGTAGAAGAAATCAAGAAGTTGGAAGCAGCAGGCCTTGTCAGAGGAGTGCTCCATCCCACATGGTTGGCCAATCCCGTTGTTGTGCGCAAGGCTAACGGGAAATGGAGACTTTGTATTGACTTCACTGATGTTAATAAAGCTTGTCCCAAATACCCATTTCCCTTGCCACGCATTGACTAAATTGTTGACTCCACAGCCGGATGTGATCTGCTTTCATTTCTTGATGCATACTCAGGATACCATCAGATCTTCATGGCAGAAGAGGATGAAGAGAAAACCACATTTATCACCCCGTGTGGCACGTACTTCTTCGTATAGATGCCTTTCGGTTTGAAGAATGCTGGTTCAACATTCGCAAGGGTAGTCCACCACGCTTTTGAGCCGCAAATGCACAGAAATGTGGAAGCTTACATGGATGACATAGTGGTCAAGAGCAAGAACAGGGCGACCCTGATTCAAGATTTAGACGAGACATTTGCAAATCTGCGCAAGATCAACCTCAAGCTTAACCCCGAGAAGTGCGTGTTTGGAGTCCCTTCCGGCAAGCTTCTCGGGTTCTTCGTGTCTCAGCGGGGAATTGAAGCCAATCCCGACAAGATCAAGGCCATTGAGCAGATCGAAGCACCAAAGCGCGTCAAGGATGTACGAAGGCTTGCCGGTTGCGTGGCTGCTCTCAGCAGGTTTATCTCTAGATCTACTGAGCGCGCCCTGCTATTTTTCAAAATTTTGAAAAAGGCAGGTCCAATGAAATGGACTTCGGAGGCGGAGGCTGCGCTGCAGGACTTGAAGAGATACCTGTCCTCCACTCCAACACTTGTCGCACCTAAGCCGCAAGAGAAGTTGCTGCTGTATATAGCGGCAACCAATCAAGTGGTTAGTGCTGCATTAGTGGCGGAGAGAGAGGCAGATGATGAGCCAGCAACCACGGCAGATACATCCGGCGACAAGCAGGGGGCTTCGCCGACAAGCTCTGGTCCCGACAAAGATGGATCTGCGCAGGAGCATGATAAGATGCAGAAGAGAATGGTGCAGCGTCCAGTTTACTTTGTCAGTTCCCTTCTGCAGGGGGCTAGATCAAGGTACTCTGGTGTGCAGAAGTTGCTTTTCTGCGTCCTCACGGCCTCGAGAAAGCTGCGCCATTACTTCCAAGCACATGAAATCACAGTCGTCACTCGCTTTCCGCTGAAGAGGATACTGCAAAATCCAGAAGCAACAGGCAGGATTGTCGAGTGGGCGCTGGAACTGTCAAGCTTTGGCCTCAAGTTTGAGAGCACTTCAACTATCCAAAGCAGAGCATTGGCAGAGTTCATAGCAGAGTGGACGCCAACCCCAGATGAAGAAAATCCAGAGACAAGCATCCCCGTCAAAGAGACAAGCAGAGAGTGGCTGATGTACTTTGATGGTGCCTTCTCGCTGCAAGGCGCTGGTGCGGGCGTGCTGCTTGTCGCACCCACCGGAGAGCACCTCAAATACGTAGTCCAGATGCACTTTCCCAAGGAGCAAGCAACCAACAATACTGCAGAGTATGAAGGATTGCTTGCCGGACTCAGAATCGCAGCAGACCTTGGGATCAAGAAGCTCATTGTCAGGGGTGACTCACAGCTTGTCGTCCTCCAAGTGAGCAAGAACTACCAGAGTCCATTGATGGAAGCATATGTTGATGAAGTGAGGAAGCTAGAAGAGCACTTTGACGGCCTACAGATGGAACATATCCCGAGAGCTCAGAATGACATTGCTGATGGCCTGTCAAAGTGCGCGCATGAAAGTTACCTATGAAACCAGGGATCTTTGTGCTCAAGTTGACTCAACCATCCGTAGCACCCTCAACTGGACAAAGCAAGAAGGGGAAGTTGGTTTCTGGCGACTACTTTCCGGCAGAGCTCCCCGAAGCCACCGCCAAGAAAGTCCCCAAGATCAACACCCAGAATGCTGAGGGGCAGTCTGCTCCGGCAAACCTTATGGTTTGTTCCATTGAAGCAGACGCTCCCAACAAGTTTTGCTCCAGCAAGCTTGCCAGGGAACATCAAGCTCCGGCAGGGCCGCAAGTCCTTGTCGTAGAAGCGGATGTTCCCGCAGTAGCAGATGTGCCTTTAGTCCTTGTTGTCGAGCCACAAGCTCCATCATGGGCACAGCAGATTGTCCATTTCCTTCAGACAGGAGAACTTCCCGAAGAGCAAGAAGAAGCGGAAAGAGTAGCCCGGCAGTCAAGTATGTACCAGTTTGTCGATAACATACTGTACAGAAGAAGACTCAACGGTGTGAAATTGAAGTGTATTTGCCGGGAAGATGGACAAAAGCTGTTGGCAGAGATACATGGAGGCATATGTGGCCACCACATAGGCGCAAGGGCACTTGCCGGCAAAGCTTTCCGGCAAGGCTTCTTTTGGCCGACAGCCCTCCAGGATGCAACTGCACAAGTAACCAAGTGTGAAGCGTGCCAGTTCCACTCCAAACAGATACACCAGCCAGCTCAAACTCTCCAGACGATCCCTTTATCCTGGCCATTTTCGGTCTGGGGGCTCGATATCCTCGGTCCTTTCCCCCGAGCTGTCGGGGGCTTTGAGTACTTGTACGTCGCAATCGACAAGTTCACAAAGTGGCCGGAAGTGCAGCCAGTGAGGAAGGTGACAGCACAGTCAGTAGTCAAGTTCTTCAGGTCAATTGTTTGCCGTTTCGGGATCCCTAACAGGATCATCACCGACAACGGCACGCAATTCATGAGCCGCACCTTCATGCAGTACGTCCAAGACCTTGGCGCCAAGGTCTGCTTCGCTTCTGTTGCTCATCCGAGAAGCAACGGTCAAGCAGAGAGGGCAAATGCTGAAGTGCTGCGCGGGCTCAAGACCAGAACTTTCGACAGGCTGCGCAAGTGCGGAAGAAACTGGATCGAGGAGCTGCCGGTGGTTCTTTGGTCGATCAGAACGACGCCAAATCGAGCCACTGGCCAGACACCTTTCGCTCTAGTCTATGGAGCAGAGGCAGTTCTCCCCACGGAACTCGTATACGGATCCCCTCGAGTACTCGCTTATGATGAGTTTGAGCAAGAACAACTGCGACAAGACGACGCGCTGCTCCTTGAGGAAGATCGTCTTCAGGCTGCTATATGAGCTGCTCGATACTAGCAAGCTTTGCGCCGCTACCATAGCCGCAAAGTTAAGGCCAGAATCGTCGAGGAAGGCGACCTTGTTCTTCGGCGCGTTCAGTCCGCGAAGAATTCCAACAAGTTGACGACGAAGTGGGAAGGCCCTTATCGGGTGAGACGAGTCACAAGGCCCGGCGTTGTCCGCCTTGAGACCGAAGATGGCATTCCGGTGAGCAACTCCTGGAACATAGAACATCTTCGTAAGTTTTTCCCGAAGGGAGCGGTTGCCGGAACCCCGTTCCGGCAACCACCTTTTGTACAAGTCTTGCCGCTGTTGCATGTAATCCTTTGTACAAAGCCGGGCGCAGATCCCGTGCATAAAAAGAACCCCATGTGCTCCGCACAGCTTGTCCATTTCATGCATCAGTTTCTTTCTCGCATGCATTATCTGACACTTTGTGCAGCACCTACATCCGGTGAGCAGTAACGAGCCGAAGGGCTCCTTATCGTTATTTTCTCTTCTTTCTTCTTTTTCAACAAAGGAAAAGGAGGTTCCCTCGCACACATGTTTGCCGGGGGGAAGGAGAAGATTTTGGTATGGACCAGGCGTCGTTCAAGCGAAGTCTTGCCTTGCCGGGAAGCAAGCGACAGAAAAGCTAAGTTGCCAAAGTTTGAGCAATCAGTTTTTAAATTTTTGAGTTATCTTCCTCGAACGACCCTGCTTTGTATGGAAAACCTGTGCACGGAGGAACCAACTCGTGGCTAGTTGCACCCTTACTTTGTTTCGAGTCCGCTCAACAACTTAAGTGTGCTGCATCTAGTCACGACAAGGTTTCTTGTCAGAAGCAGCGCCGCCAGCAGGCTACTGAAGTTCCGCAGTCAGCGCTCGCGGCTCGGGTGCCTGCGCCGACAAGTTCCCTAGAAGCGTAGGGTAAAAACATACAAACGAAGGAATCTAGTAGAGGAAATAACATAGCAATTGATAACAGAAATAAAGTTATATTACAAGATAACTTGTCGCAGCTCTAACAGAATGTTTTCATAACATGATTAGCAGCGGCAAGGGAAAAGAAGAAATGGACGGCCTAGTCTACGCGTCCGCCCTCGACCCTCTTGATCTCGCTCACCTTGTCCACAATGGGTGCGACAAGGGCCTTGAGTGCATCCAGATCGGCGTCAGGCGGCAAGGACCTGAGGACGTTGGTGAAGCTGAGGCCTGGAGTGCGGAAGGCCACCTTCATCAGCACCTTCTGGAGAACCCCGGCGCAGATTTTGCGCGACTCGTCGGCCAGGTACTTCGGGATCCTCTCTCGGAGCCGCTGGAGTGCCGTCGCGACGCCCTTGAAGAACAGGCTGAGCTTGGCGCTGGGTTGAAGACTCTCGTCGGAAGGATACCCAAAGTCCTCCATCCCTAGCTGCGCTAGCTCCTCGTTGATGACTGCGGCAATGTTCACCAGACCCTCGGTCCAGTGCTCCACAGTGTCTCTGAACGAGTTCTGGGTAACTGCAATGCTCTCCAGCAGCGCCGCGTCAGCCTTGACCTTCTCCGACAAGGTCTTCTCCCGCTCCTTGGCGGCCTCCAGCGTCTGCGTCAGCGTGGCCAGCTTCAGCTCCAGGTCTGCTTTGGAATCCTTGGCGGCGCTGAGCTCCTTGCCCCTCTCAGCGAGAAGACCTTGCAGCTCACCATGGGCGGCAGCATCCTTCTCACGCTCACGCTTGAGCGCGGCAAGCTCCTCGCCGCTCTTCCCAATGTTGGCCTCCAACTGCGCCACCTTCTCCTCCAGCTCTTTCTTGGCGGCCTCTGCAATTGCCGCAGCATCCTTTGCCTCCTTGAGCGCCCCACCAAGTGCTTGCTCGCGCTCGGCGAGCTCTTCCTCGTAGCTGTCGAGGTTGGCCTTCCGCTGCACTAGTTCACCTTCCCGCGCGGACTGCTTCTCGGCGGCCAGCCTTTGCTCCTCCTCAGCTTCGGCCTTCTCGAGAAGGAAGGCCGTGCGCTCCTCGTCGAGTCGCTCCCGCTCCTGCACCAAGGACCGGAGAGCTTCTTGATTGTGGCCCTGGAGCTCCTCCGTGCGCTTCTCCATGTCAACTCCCGCCTTCGCGACAAGCGCTTCCCGGGAAGTCAGCTTGGCTTGTCGGGCGCGGTAGAGTGATAGCAGCTTCCGCAGCAGCTGCTCTTCCTCAGGCTCGCCGCTGCTGCTGCTGGGCTCGTCGACCAATGACAGTCCAGCAGAGGCGAGCACCTCCCCGTCGAAAGTTTCCCCCTCGACCGGTGCCTTGGTGTTCGACGCCCAGGGTAGCTTGATGAAGATATTGTCGCCGGCCTTCAAGTAGGCGCCGGGCTGGGGCTCCTCGGAGTCCGGCTCCGCAGAAGCGGCAGAGGGATCGGCGGTCGGCGCAGCGCCTGGCGCTCCCGCGGCCTCAGGGTCGTCAGTGCAATCGCCCGACCCCTCGTCGGCTTCTGCAGCGGCAGCCCTAGCGGCCTCCTCGCCGGCGGTCTCATCAGCACCGGCCCCTTCCTCGCCGGCGCCCTCTGTCTCCATTGGCTCAGTAGCAGAGGGGTGTGAAGAACGAAGAAGGGAGAAAAATCAATCAAAAATCCAAGAGAAGAAAATCAGAAGAAGAAGAACCCAAGGGAAAGTTTTTGGACAAGTGAATTACCTACGCCAAGATCTGCAGTTGCGGTCTCGGTCGCCGCAGGATCGACGGTGCTGTCCCTTGCCGGAGAGTTCTCCCTTGCCGGAGAGCGCTCCCTTACCGGGAACCCCTCCCTTGGCGGCGTAGTCGAAGCAGATGGCACTTCGGGACCAGCTTCCGGGCGCTCCTGATGTGGCGGCTCTGCTCCTACACAAATCAACAAGTAAGATATCAACAAAGGAAAAAGCACTCAAGCGCGCCCGGCAGCAGAAGGCTAAACTATGAACTTATGCTAGGGACTGCGCTGGGGGCTGCTTTGAGGAGTGATTGCCGGGTCCGTCAAGGTGGTCTCAGACCCACCTCCTGCTGACACGATGGGGTCATCCTCGATGACAATCACCGCGGCCTTGGCCCTCTTCGCCGCTCTCTAGGCCAGCGTCCTGAAAAGAAAGGAGTCCAGATTGGAGCAAGTCAGATACAAGATATAAACAGCAAGTTGAAGAACTACAAGAGCACCAAAGAAACTTACTCTTCTTCCTCCTCGTCGGAGCTGAGCGCGGAAAGATCGAAGTCCGACCCTCCTCCAGTACGGCGAGGCGGAGGAGTAGGATCCCTTGCCCGCTTGGCGGGGGCGGTGGCGGTGGCCCGGGAAGATCCCGCTCCAGTTGCCGCTGTTGCGTGGGGCGCTCCCGCGGCAACATTGCTTGCCACGGTAGAGCGCGTCGCTATGCTCGGCGGCTGTTGACCCGGCTGCCGCCCCGCTGCGTCCCCGGCCCTGCGAAGGCGCCTTCTTGGCGGGGCCGGGGGCTCCGCCTGCGGCAAGTTTTCTGAAGCCTCGGGCTCCTCCTCGCCGGCCTCGCTCGGCTCGGCTTCGGAACCGGCAGTTTCCTCCTCGCCAATGAACTCCGCGCGCTCGGCAAGGTTTGCCGCCTCTGCAGCCTCCGCCTCCTCCACAGTGAACCCAAACACACCCGTGGCAGCTGTGGCCACAACCTCTTCCGCCCTAGTGGCGATGCGCTGCAGCTCCTCGTCGGTGGTGTCATGGGTGAGGCTCTTCTGCTCGTCAGCGCGGACCGGTACTTCTTGCAAGTTGTCGAAGAACGCTTGCACGACGTCATCCGCAGGCTCTTGCCAAGTTGGAACGATTCCATGTGAATCACACAACAGCATCATGGCGCGGATCCGGTCAAGCGAAGAATTGTTGCATAATGGGACAACGCCCCTCGGCAGCGTGAATGGGTGCTGGGGGTCGCATTTGAACAACTCCAAGAGCATTGCATCCAGCTCCAAGACGGTGAAGTTGTAGTTGAGGCCCGGTGTCAGGACCCTGACTCAATGCCACATCGATCTAGCATGTAACACCTCATATCACTTTGCGGCCTCACGCACGGTATTCCCACGGGTGTCGCCTTACCTTTGCCCGGGACCGTTTGCGCCTTTTGGCACACGTGTATGACAGTGTCGCTAGCATCCATATGATAAGGAGCCCGGGCTGACATGGCTAGTCGTAAACCCAAAGTGGCACAAACTTACAGGGACAGGCATCCATGACCCAGCATCGAACGTGTCGGTCATCAGCGAGTGAATCCAGGCTGTAGCACTGGGCTAGCAGGACTCCGGTGAACCGGGCTGTAGCGGGCTAACAGGACTCCGGTATTCATCGCGTGACATTTCCCCCTAGGGACAGACACAGGAACGAAGAAGAACACATGCCGGCCAGCCTAAGTGTTCCGGAGCAGTAGCAAGCTACCATGGCTCGGTGGAAACACTAGGAGACATTTCCCGGTAAGAGAGGCTACTAAAGATAAACAACTAGATGGTCAGATCCCACACATACCAAGCATTTCAATAGCATACACACAATATGCTCGATATGTGCAAATACAACATGGCATCACAACATGACTCTACAACTCAAGTATTTTAATCAATAGGCTCCGGGGAGCGAGATATTACAAACATGGGTCTCATGACCCAACAATCAGAGCATACAAATCAAAGCACACGCGGAAGCTATCATGTCTGAGTACAGACATCTATAAATGAAAAAGGCTGAGAAGCCTGACTATCTATCAGATCCTGCCGAGGGCACAAGATCGTAGCTGAGGTATCAAGCTAAACGTCGAAGTCCACGTGGAACTACTAGCGAGACCGAAGTCTCTCTGCAAAAACATAAAATAGGCAAACGTGAGTACAAATGTACCCAGCAAGACTTACATCAGAACTATCTACATATGCATCATTATCAACAAAGGGGATGGAGGGGTTTAACTGCAGCAAGCCAGCTTTGACTCAGTGGCTATCCTGAACTATGACTGCCAGTAACTCTTTTGAGGTGGCGCACACGAGTCCACATATTCACCATATCAATACACCACTATGGATCCGCTCCCGTCTCCCTACGAGAACGCCATCCATAGCACTCACGCTTATCTTGCGTATTTTAGGGTATCCACTTTCACTTGTCTATGAACTGATATAAGCAACCCAGAAGTCCTTTTCCGCGGACACGGCTATTCGAATAGATGATGATAACCCTGCAGGGGTGTACTTCTTCACACACGCTCTCACCACTTACCGCCGTTTACACGACATGTACTCGGCAACCTTCAAGCGGAAGCCCAACGTGGGTGTCGGCCACGGCCTACCTAAACACTCGAGTCTCTAGTCCAGGTTTATCGCCTATTCGGGTTCCATCCATGAGGAGATCCGGCCGGAGTTTCGCTCACAGCCCCAAACAATGTGAACAGGGTTCCGTGACACCAAACGGGCGCCCGGTATACCCGGCCACGTGCCTACCGCATCACAGCCCACCCCTCCGGTCAGCGCTGCCCACGGCCTCCAGCATACTACAAACACCAGAAACTACTTGCAACTCCTGGACAGAGGACAAGGGTGATCAAGAAGCCGAGAGGGTCCATTGGTTTCGGGCCCAATGCGTGGTAGTAGCTGAATCATGGATCACAAACACAGAACTCAGTTCCTGAGGACGGCTGCAATGAGACAACCCACCATGTACTCCTACATGGCCTCTCACCGCTACCTTTACCAAATCGTGTTCACACACTTAGCTCACACACAGTAGGACAGGTTCACACGCCTCTAATTCATCCCCGATGAATCAGACCTGACTCAACTCTAAGCAATAGCAGGCATGACAAACAAACATGAATGAGTAGGCACATCAGGGCTCAAACAACTCCTACTCATGCTAGTGGGTTTCATCTATTTACTGTGGCAATGACAGGTCATGCAAAGGACAAAGGGGTTCAGCTACCGCAGCAAGTAACAGATGAATCGGTGTTGTCCTAATGCAGTAAAAGAGAGCAGGAGCGAGAGAGTAGGATTGTATCGGAATGAACAAGGGGGTTTTGCTTGCCTGGCACTTCTGAAGATAACATTGAGTCTTCATCAGTGTCAACGATCACATCATCGGTATCACGTCTATCGAGAGGGGACAAATACCGGCAACACAGAAAGGAACACAATCAATGCAATGCACAATATGATGCATGATCATGACATGGCAAAATGAATGTGTTTTGAGCCAATGCAACTAGCAACAGATTAAATGAAGTTGGTTTGAATACAAGATTCAAATTCAAACTCCATATGTGATTATTTAAGTGCCCTTTATTTGATTTGTGCTAAACAGCTGCTATAAGTTGTTCTAACATGCATGAAAATGGTACAGATGGATTCCTTGAATTTTTCTGATAATTTTTCATATATAAATTATTTAATTTGGAGTTACGGTTAATTTTCTATGAATTTTAGAAGTTTTAGGCATTTTCTGGAATTTCCTGAATATTTAGAATTAGAATAATTCCAGAAAATGAATTATGGCGTCAGCAGGTCAACGTGGCTGGTCCAGGTCAAACCTGGCCAGTGGGTCCCATCCGTCAGTGACTAACCTAACTAATCTAATTCAGTTAGCGGCCTGGGGCCCATTGTCAGTGTCTATTAAACTAACTAATATTTAGTTAACACTAATCCTAGCCTAATTAACAGGCCGGCCCCACATGTCATGGACACAGGGGGGGTCAAAGGGTCAAACCCCCTGGTCGGCGGGGTCAACTCGCCGGCGTTTAGCCGCCGGCGAGGCTAAACGCGGCGGTGCAGGTGCGGGTTTCACGTACAGGGCACCGTTCGGGGCGCCGTTGGGCGCTATGGATAGCTGGGAGTGGCCCGCGGCGAGTGGTGCAGGTAGTTGGGTTCGGGGTCGCCGGAAAAGGCGCCGGCGACGAGCTTTGGCGGTGGTGGTGGTCGGTGATGCACGGGCGCGTCGCTACGATGCGTCGGTGAGCAAAAGGAGAGGCTGGGCAGCACCTGCTAGGCACGGGGAGCACCACGAGCAGCATGGTGAGGCCAGAGGGGCATGGAGGCTATGCGTGCAGCAGCAATGGCGGACGGTGGCTTCAGTGCTCGTGGGGAACGGCGCTACAGCACGGGGGCGAGCACAAGGAGTTAGGGGATAAGGTAAGTGGCTCACGGCGAGTCAGACGGTGCAGACGGCGGGGCCGGGGAGGCTCTGGATGCGGCGAATCAAGCGACGGAGATCGCCGGCACCGAGGTTGAAGAAGACGTCCGGGGCGGCGATGCAGCGCTCCCCTGGTTGCTTGGCTCGGGGTGGACGAGGAGGACGATGATGCGGAGCTCGGGGATACGAAGAGGGAGCGAGGGAGTGGTTGTGGCTGCGGCGGTGACGAACGGCGGCGACGATGGCGTTCGGCCGTTCGCGGGAGAGGGAAACAGAGGAGGGGGAGGAGCACAGGGAGAATGAGAGGGGCCAGGGGGTGCGTGGCGTCTCCGTGGCGCAGGTCAGGACGAGGGAGGGCAAGCAGGAGGTGGCGGGAGGACGTGGCCGCGGTCGCTCGCGTGCGGGCACGCAACTGCTTCGGGGCGAGGGGAGGAAGACGACGGAGGGGCTGCGGTGGTGGGCTGGGCCAGTTGGCCAGGCCGCCTGCTGGGCCGGCCAGGTGGGCTGCCAGGTAGGTCCAGGTGAGTTCTCTCTCTCTCCTCTATTTTCTGTTTTCTATTATTTCTGCAACTGTAGGGCTTTATTAAAAATACTTAGGCATCTTAAAAAAATCCTGGAATAATCAAGGGCTCTATTTAGATTATTTCCAACAGCCCACACTTATTTTCAGAATTATTTGGGCATTTAGAATATTTTATAGCATTTAAATGCCCAAATGCAAATAGAGTATGATTTAATTCAGAGCCCAATATGTCCTGCAAAAATATAAATCATTTTTGGTAGATGCTTTCACCTCTAACCAGAAATGTTGAACATTTTTAGAGGGCATTTTGGGTTTAATGAAAAAGATTTTATTTTGACCCTAGTTGAATTCATTTGGTGCTAGGGTTTAGTCAATCCCCATTTCAGGTTTAAATGAAATTTAAACTGTCAGGACCCCGACTCGATGTCACATCGATCTAGCTGGTAACACCTCATATCACTTTGCGGCCTCACGCACGGTATTCCCACGGGTGTCGTCTTACCTTTTCCCGGGACCGTTTGCGCCTTTTGGCTCACGTATATGATAGTGTCGCTAGCATCCATATGATAAAGAGCCCGGGCTGACATGACTAGTCGTAAACCCAAAGTGGCACAGACTTACAGGGACAGGCATCCATGACCCAGCTTCGAACGTGTCGGTCATCAGCAAGTGGGTCCGTGCTGTAGCACTGGGCTAGCAGGACTCCGGTAAACCGGGCTGTAGCGGGCTAACAGGACTCCGGTACTCAAAGCGTGACATTTCCCCGAAGGGACAGACACAGGAACGAAGAAGGACACATGCCGGCCAGCCTAAGTGTTCCAGAGCAGTAGCAAGCTACCATGGCTCAGCGGTAACACTAGGAGACATTTCCCGGTAAGAGAGGCTACTAAAGATAAACAACTAGATCGTCAGATCCCACACATACCAAGCATTTCAATAACATACACACAATATGCTCGATATGTGCAATACAACATGGCATCACAAAATGACTCTACGACTCAAGTAGTTTATTCAATAGGCTCCGAGGAGCGAGACATTACAAACATGGGTCTCATGACCCAACAATCAGAGCATACAAGTCAAAGCACAAGCGGAAGCTATCATGTCTGAGTACAGACATCTATAAATGAAAAAGGCTGAGAAGCCTGACTATCTATCAGATCCTGCCGAGGGCACAAGATCGTAGCTGAGGTATCAAGCTAAACGTCGAAGTCCACGTGGAACTACTAGCGAGACCGAAGTCTCTCTGCAAAAACATAAAATAGGCAAACGTGAGTACAAATGTACCCAGCAAGACTTACATCAGAACTATCTACATATGCATCATTATCAACAAAGGGGATGGAGGGGTTTAACTGCAGCAAGCCAGCTTTGACTCAGTGGCTATCCTGAACTATGACTGCCAGTAACTCTTTTGAGGTGGCGCACACGAGTCCACATATTCACCATATCAATACACCACTATGGATCCGCTCCCGTCTCCCTACGAGAACGCCATCCATAGCACTCACGCTTATCTTGCGTATTTTAGAGTATCCACTTTCACTTGTCTATGAACTGATATAAGTAACCCAGAAGTCCTTTACCGCGGACACGGCTATTCGAATAGATCATATTAACCCTGCAGGGGTGTACTTCTTCACACACGCTCTCACCACTTACCGTCGTTTACACGACATGTACTCGGCAACCTTCAAGCGGAAGCCCAACGTGGGTGTCGGCCACGACCTACCTAATCACCTAAGTCTCTAGTCCAGGTTTATCGCCTATTCGGGTTCCATCCATGAGGAGATCCGGCCGGAGTTTCGCTCACAGCCCCAAACGATGTGAACAGGGTTCCGTGACACCAAACGGGCGCCCGGTTTACCCGGCCACGTGCCTACCGCATCACAGCCCACCCCTACGGTCAGCGCTGCGCACGGCCTCCAGCATACTACAAACACCAGAAACTACTTGCAACTCCTGGACAGAGGACAAGGGTGATCAAGAAGCCGAGAGGGTCCATTGGTTTCGGGCCCAATGCGTGGTAGTAGCTGAATCATGGATCACAAACACAGAACTCAGTTCCTGGGGACGGCTGCAATGAGACAACCCACCATGTACTCCTACATGGCCCCTCACCGCTACCTTTACCAAATCGTGTTCACACACTTAGCTCACACACAGTAGGACAGGTTCACACGCCTCTGATTCATCCCCGATGAATCAGACCTGACTCAACTCTAAGCAGTAGCAGGCATGACAAACAAACATGAATGAGTAGGCACAACAGGGCTCAAACAACTCCTACTCATGCTAGTGGGTTTCATCTAATTACTGTGGAATGACAGGTCATGCAGAGGATAAAGGGGTTCAGCTACCGCAGCAAGTAACAGATGAATCGATGTTGTCCTAATGCAGTAAAAGAGAGCAGGAGCGAGAGAGTGGGATTTTATCGGAATTAACAAGGGGGTTTTGCTTGCCTGGCACTTCTGAAGATAACATTGAGTCTTCATCAGTGTCAACGATCACATCGTCGGTACACGTCTATCGAGAGGGGACAATTACCGGCAACACAGGAGAAACACAATCAATGCAATGCACAATATGATGCATGCTATGACATGGCAACATGCTGGTGTTTTGAGTTAATGCAACTGGCAACAAGTTATATGGGGTTGGTTTGAATACAAGATTCAAATTTAAACTCCATATGTGATTATTCAAATGCCATTTACTTCATTTGCCCTAAACAGTAGTGATAAGTTGTTCTAACATGCATGAAAATGGTACAGATGGATTCCTTGAATTTTTCTGATGATTTTTCATATATAATTTATTTAATTTGGAGTTACGGTTAATTTTCTATGATTTTTTGAAGTTTATATAATTTTCTGGAATTTATAAATCATTTAATAATTATCTAAATTCCAGAAAGGAATTATTGCGTCAGCACTAGGTCATGCTGACCTCAGCATAGTCAACAGGGGCTGGTCCGGGTCAAACCTGACCAGTGGGGCCCACTGGTCAGTGACAGGGGGTTAACAGGGGTTTATTTAGTTTAATTAAAAGATTAGGGGGGGGGGGTTGGGACCACTGGTCAGCGTCTAATAAACTAACTAATATTTAGTTAACATTAATCCTAGCCTAATTAGCTGGGCGGGCCCGCAGGTCAGTGAGAGAGAGAGGGGGGGGGTCAAACCTGGCAGTGGGTCAACCCACGCCGGTCATCGGGTCAGCGGTCGCCGGCGTTTAGCCGCCGGCGAGTCCAGACGCGGCGGAGGGCTCGGAAATGGCCTACAGAGCGCCGTTTGGCGCGCGGAGCACGACTACGGGATGCAGACGCTCGTCCGCATCCAACCAGGGTGGTGGCGCGGCCGGGGAGTGGCCGGAGAGTGGTCGGCGACGACCTTTAGCGGCGGCCGGAGTTCGGCGTCAGTGAGGACGGCGCTGCGGTGCACGGGGAAAGGAGCAGGTGTGTGCGTTCGGCTCCTAAGAGCACGGTTAGCAGGCGGGTGCTACTAGGGCGAGCGGAGGAGCTCGGGAGCACGGGGCTCACTGGCCATGGCGATGGGCGGAGCTCGGTTTCGTGGGGCGGCGGCTAACGGACGAGAACGGAGGGGGGAGCAAGGGGGAAGGCGCAGGAGCTCACAGCGAGTTCGAGGGGGCAGTCAGCAGGCTCGGGGAAGCGACGACGGCGACGAATCGACGATGACGGCCTTCGGTGCCCGAGGAAGAAGAAGATGATGGCGCCGACATTGCAGGGCTTCCGGTGATGCTTGGTTTGGCGGGGATGACGCTGGAGGCGATACGGATCTCGGAAACACGGAGAGGGAGCGAGGGAGTGGCTGGCCGCGGTGTTTCTCAGCGGAGTGGCCATGGCGGCTTCGGCCATGGGGGGAAAAGAACAGGGGAGTGAGAGGGAGAGAGCAGGGAGGCGAGGGAGCAGACGAGGGGGTTCCAGGGGGGTGTCGTGGCATCCTTAGCCGGTCCGGGGCGGGGCGGCAAGCAGGAGGTGGCTCGGGCGCGTGCGTGCGTGCCGCGGCCACACGCTCGTCCTTCTGTCCGAGGACGAAGACGACAGGAGAAGGGAGTGGAGATGGGCTGGGCCAACAGGGGGGAAGCTGGGCCGGCTGGTGGGCTGCACGGTGAGGCCAGGTAAGGTTTCTCTCCTTTTTTTTTATTTCTATTTTAGTTACTGTTTTCTATTTTCTGTAATTGTGTTTGGATTTATTAAAAATGCCAGAGCATTTCCAAAAATCATGCAACTGACTGTGGCCACTGTTTGGAATATTTCCAGCAGTAAACATTTCAGTTTGTGATTATTTGAGCATTTAAAATATTATTAGCAATTAAATGCCCAAATGCAAATACTATATAATTTAATTCAAAAATCCAGGAATAGCCTATAATTATGTTCATCATTTTTTTGGAAGAGGTTTTCACCTCTAACAGAAATTATGAACATTTCCAAAGGGCATTCTGGGTTATTGAAAATATTTTTATTGAACCTAGTTAAATTTCATTTGGTACTAGGGTTTCAACAATCCCCATTTCAAATTTCTTTGGAATTTAAACATGATGGCATGATGAACAAGCAAAGTCAAGCAAGGGCTGAACTGGGGCTGTGACACCCGGCCGCAGCCTCATGATGTCCGCCGAGTTCTTGAATTCCCAGGCGGGCCTCCCCCTCTCCTGTAGGGGGGCGATGCGGCGGCGGAGGAAATCTGCGCCTACAGTGCCTACAGTGAGCCCGGCAAGCCTGAGGCGAAGGATCCTAGTAATGGCGATCTTCAGCCTCTCGTCTTCCGGGGCCACGTTGCTCCAGTCATTGCCGCGCACTATTGGAGTTTGGCGCACGGCGGTGAAGGGCTGCGGATTCTCCTCGACAATCCAGCACCACTCCGCTCTCCACTCATCCCACTTGCTGCGGAGCTCACCCTCCAAGTACGCCTCCTTCTTGCCGACTCTCGAGATCCAGGCAATCCCTCCGGCAAGCGGCTCTCCTCTCTCTACCCGAGGTATGAAGTTGTGGCGGAAAAGGGCAACACTAGGGTGGACTCCGACAAAGTTTTCGCACAAATGTGCGAAAACTGCCATGGTCAGAACGGCGTTGGGGGTGAAGTCAAGGATGCGGAAGCCGTATGTGTTCATGATATCGCAGAAGAACTCCGAGAAGGGCGGGCAGAGCCCGCAATAGAAGAATAGCGCGAAGAATGGGTACCCGTTTGGAGCCAGCTCCGAAGCAGCGGTCGGGAGTACCCTCGTGCGTGGATGCGCACGCGTCTCCGTCGCCCAAAAGAGGTAGAAGTACTCCCTCAGCTCCTGCACACCGAGCTGAGGGGAGAAGATCGCCCGCTCCTTCCGCAGCACCGCGAGCCGCTGCGCCTCGGCCGACTTCACGCCCTTTCCCATGTCGGCTTTCGGGGCCATGGCGGAGGTGGTGAGGGAGGTCGACGGCATGGTGATGCTGGTGGCAATGGGGGGCAGAGCGCTGCTCTCTCGACTTCGAGAAGAAGGGGGGAGCGGCAGAGGTTCGTGAAGACGAAGTAGTAGCAACCAACGAGGGGGAATGAACTGCCCCTGTTTCCTCTGCTTATAAAGAGGGACAGGGCGGACGTTCCGCCCTTCCAAATAAACAACCACCCACGATCTCTCCCACGATGCCGCATTCAACGCGTGCCATTATGGGAGAGCGCAGTGGATACGGAGCGGATTCGGTGTGGCCCAGTCCGCGTGTGCCCTTGCCCTGTCTTGGGCCTGGCCCAATAGCACTCGGCACCGTGTCTGGCCCAGGCCCGGGGGCTCCTGTCGGTGTACTAGAATAGGGGTACCCTAGTACCCCGAACTTGTGCACGGGCAGTTGCAGCACCCCGCGGCAAGGCTTGCCGGGCGAACGCCAAGATCCTCCATGGTTCCCTTGGAGCCATTCAAGAACAAAGTATTTAAGCTCAAGAGACAAGGCCCCGGCAAGAGGAGCTTGCCGGGAAGTCCAGCCAGGACACTCCAAGGAACTTGCCGCGACGCGCCTCGCGATCCGGCAAGGCAACAAGGCCCCGGCAAGAGGAGCTTGCCGGGAAGACCAACCAAGGTACCTCGAGGCCCGGTAAGCGACAAGCCTCCGGACCCGACAAGATAACAGCAGTGGCAAGGCGATTGCCGCGGCAGGCGGCCACTCTGTGCCCACGCTCCAGGGCATACACCAACGTGTCGCCCTGGGGTCTTCTCCAGGCGCGCGTGGCGGGAGGCTGTGCAGCCAGCGGTGCGCAGGGGCATGCGAAGCTGACAAGATCGCCATCGTGGCGAACGGTGGCGCCCCTAACGGTCCTTTTCGGCACTGTTTGGGCGATGCAGACGGGCACTTAATGCCCTTGTCCCCTGCCGTCAGGCTTAGGTAGGGTGCACTATACAAGTAGTTGTACCAACCACCTCACTTTTTACATTTGTACCCTTCTCTGCGTTGCCACCTGTCGGTGACCCCTTTGGCGTATAAAAGGAGGCCCATGCGCAACGTAGGGGGGGGTGGGGTTCGGTTCGGTACGACGCATTCGTAACCCAGAAAGACACTACGCTCTCTCTCTAGAGCAAGAACAGAATAGAACCAGACAAGCAGCAGTAGGGGTGTTATCTCTCCGGAGAGCTCCGAAGCTGGGTAAACTGCTCGTGTGCTTCGCCTCGATCTGCTCTTCACACGATCTCCGCCCCCCGCCGAACCGAAAGGGGCCCGGTCCGCCGGCCCCATAGGTGTTCGAGGATCAGTTTCCCCGACAGCACCATTCAAGGCCAAATCATCAACTTTCAACCCTTTCTCGAATCATTTGCTATTTTTCATGCATCTACTGATTTGTTATGAGAGCTAAATGACCATGAAATTGAAAAGCACTACAAAATGAACTTTGAAAAGGTTGAAACTTGGCATGGTATCATCATTTCACCCACATAGCATGTGCAAAAAAGTAAAGAAGGTTACGGCGAAAACTGGATGCACTTCGTGTACAAACTGGACAATCTCTTTCGAAGTATCAGGGTTTCGGACGAAAAAACTCATCTGTTACACCGACACTTCATTTTTTTTAAACTTATAACAACTCCATACTGTTTTGCGTTCAATATGCACCATTCAAGGCCACGTCATCAACTTTCAACCCTTTCTGGCATCATTTCCTATTTTTCATGCATTTACTGATTTGTTGTGAGAGCTAAATGACCATGAAATTGAAAAGCACTACAAAATGAACTCTGAAAAGTTGAAACTTGGCATGGTATCATCATTTCACCCACATAGCATGTGCAAAAAAGTAGAGAGGGTTACGGCAAAAACTGGATGCACTTCGTGTACAAACTGGACAATCTCTTTCGAAGTATCAGGGTTTCGGACGAAAAAATTCATCTGTTACATCGGCACTTCATTTTTTTAAATTTATTACAACTCCGTACTTTTTTGCATTCAGTATGCAGCATTCAAGGCCACATCATCAACTTTCAACCCTTTATGGCATCATTTGATAATTTTCATTCATTTACTGATTTGTTTTGAGAGCTAAATGACTGTGAAATTGAAAAACACTACAAAATGAACTGTGAAAAGGTTTAAACTTGGCATGGTATCATGATTTCACCCACATAGCATGTGCAAAAAAATAGAGAGGGTTATGGAAAAAACTCGAAGCACTTTGTGTACAAACTGGACAATCTCTTTCGAAGTATCTGGGGTTCGGACGAAAATACTCATTTGTTACACCGACACTTCATTTTTTTAAACTTATTACAACTCCGGACTTTTTTGCGTTCAGTATGCACCATTCAAGGCCAAATCATGAACTTTCAACCCTTTCTGGGATCATTTGCTATTTTTCATGCATCTATTGATTTGTTGTGAGAGCTAAATGACCATGAAATTGAAAAGCACTACAAAATGAACTTTGAAAAGGTTGAAACTTGGCATGGTATCATCATTTCACCCACATAGCATGTGCAAAAAAGTAAAGAAGGTTACGGCGGAAACTGGATGCACTTCGTGTACAAACTGGACAATCTCTTTCGAAGTATCAGGGTTTCGGATGAAAAAACTCATATGTTACACCGACACTTCATTTTTTTAAACTTATAACAACTCCATACTTTTTTGCATTCAATATGCACCATTCAAGGCCACGTCATCAACTTTCAACCCTTTCTGGCATCATTTGGCATTTTTCATGCATTTACCGATTTGTTGTGAGAGCTAAATGAGCATGAAATTGAAAAGCACTACAAAATGAACTCTGAAAAGGTTGAAACCTGGCATGGTATCATCATTTCACCCACATAAAATGTGCAAAATAGTAGAGAGGGTTACGGCGAAAACTGGATGCACTTCGTGTACAAACTAGACAATCTCTTTCGAAGTATGAGAGTTTCGGACGAAAAAAACTCATCTGTTACACCGACACTTCATTTTTTAAACTTATTACAACTCCGGACTTTTTTGCGTTCAGTATGCACCATTCAAGGCCAAATCATCAACTTTCAACCCTTTCTGGGATCATTTGCTATTTTTCATGCATCTACTGATTTGTTGTGAGAGCTAAATGACCATGAAATTGAAAAGCACTACAAAATGAACTTTGAA
>NC_057809.1:370623754-370625572 GCF_018294505.1 Triticum aestivum | reverse complement strand
GTTACACCGACACTTCATTTTTTAAACTTATTACAACTCCGGACTTTTTTTGCGTTCAGTATGCACCATTCAAGGCCAAATCATCAACTTTCAACCCTTTCTGGGATCATTTGCTATTTTTCATGCATCTACTGATTTGTTGTGAGAGCTAAATGACCATGAAATTGAAAAGCACTACAAAATGAACTTTGAAAAGGTTGAAACTTGGCATGGTATCATCATTTCACCCACATAGCATGTGCAAAAAATTAAAGAAGGTTACGGGGAAAACTGGATGCACTTCGTGTATAAACTGGACAATCTCTTTCGAAGTATCAGGGTTTCAGACGAAAAAACTCATCTGTTACCCCGACACTTCATTTTTTTAAACTTATAACAACTCCATACTTTTTTGCGTTCAATATGCACCATTCAAGGCCACGTCATCAACTTTCAACCATTTCTGGCATCATTTGCTATTTTTCATGCATTTACTGATTTGTTGTGAGAGCTAAATGACCATGAAATTGAAAAGCACTACAAAATGAACTCTGAAAAGTTGAAACTTGGCATGGTATCATCATTTCACGCACATAGCATGTGCAAAAAACTAGAGAGGGTTACTGCAAAAACTGGATGCACTTCATGTAAATACTGGACAATCTCTTTCGAAGTATCAGGGTTCGGACGAAAAAATTCATCTATTACATCGGCACTTCATTTTTTTTAAATTTATTACAACTCCGTACTTTTTTACATTCAGTATGCAGCATTGAAGGCCGCATCATCAACTTTCAACCCTTTCTGGCATCATTTGATATTCTTCATTCATTTACTGATTTGTTTTGAGAGCTAAATGACTATGAAATTGAAAAACACTACAAAATGAAATGTGAAAAGGTTTAAACTTGGCATGGTATCATGATTTCACCCACATAGCATGTGCAAAAAAATAGAGAGGGTTATTGAAAAAACTGGAAGCACTTCGTGTACAAACTGGACAATCTCTTTCGAAGTATCTGGGGTTCGGACGAAAAAACTCATTTGTTACACCGACACTTCATTTTTTTGAAAATTATTACAACTCCGGACTTTTTTGCGTTCAGTATGCACCATTCAAGGCCACGTCACCAACTTTCAACCCTTTCTGGCATCATTTGCTATTGTTCATGCATTTACTGATTTGTTGTGAGAGCTAAATGACCATGAAATTGAAAAGCACTACGAAATGAACTTTGAAAAGGTTGAAACTTGGCATGGTATCACCATTTCACACACATAGCATGTGCAAAAATGTAGAGAGGGTTACAGCAAAAACTGGATGCACTTCGTGTACATACTAGACAATCTCTTTCGAAGTATCAGTGTTTCGTACGAAAAAACACATCTGTTACAACGACACTTCATTGTTTTCAAATTTATTACAACTCCAGACTTTTTTGCGTTCAGTATGCATGATTCAAGGCTACGTCATCAACTTTCAACCCTTTCTGGCATCATTTGCTATATTTCATCCATTTACTATTTTTTTTAGAGCTAAATGACCGTGAAATTGAAAAGCACTACAAAATGAACCCTGAAAAGGTTGAAACCTGGCATGGTATCATCATTTCACCCACATAGAATGTGCAAAATAGTAGAGAGGGTTACGGCGAAAACTGGATGCACTTCGTGTACAAACTAGACAATCTCTTTCGAAGTATGAGGGTTTTGGATGAAAAAACTCATCTGTTACACCGACACTTCATTTTTTAAACTTATTACAACTCCGGACTTTTTTTGCGTTCAGTATGCACCATTCAAGGCCAAATCATCAACTTTCAACCCTTTCTGGGATCA
>NC_057809.1:370604761-370623621 GCF_018294505.1 Triticum aestivum | reverse complement strand
TTGTGAGAGCTAAATGACCATGAAATTGAAAAGCACTACAAAATGAACTTTGAAAAGGTTGAAACTTGGCATGGTATCATCATTTCACCCACATAGCATGTGCAAAAAAGTAAAGAAGGTTACGGCAAAAACTGGATGCACTTCGTGTATAAACTGGACAATCTCTTTCGAAGTATCAGAGTTTCAGACGAAAAAACTCATCTGTTACCCCGACACTTCATTTTTTTAAACTTATAACAACTCCATACTTTTTTGCGTTCAATAAGCACCATTCAAGGCCATGTCATCAACTTTCAACCCTTTCTGGCATCATTTGCTATTTTTCATGCATTTACTGATTTGTTGTGAGAGCTAAATGACCATAAAATTGAAAAGCACTACAAAATGAACTCTGAAAAGTTGAAACTTGGCATGGTATCATCATTTCACCCACATAGCATGTGCAAAAAAGTAGAGAGGGTTACTGCAAAAACTGGATGCACTTCGTGTACATACTGGACAATCTCTTTCGAAGTATCAGGGTTTCGGACGAAAAAATTCATCTGTTACATCGGCACTTCATTTTTTTAAATTTATTACAACTTCGTACTTTTTTACATTCAGTATGCAGCATTCAAGGCCACGTCATCAACTTTCAACCCTTTCTAGCATCATTTGATATTTTTCATTCATTTACTGATTTGTTTTGAGAGCTAAATGACTGTGAAATTGAAAAACACTACAAAATGACATGTGAAAAGGTTTAAACTTGGCATCGTATCATGATTTCACCCACATAGCATGTGCAAAAAAATAGAGAGGGTTATTGAAAAAACTGGAAACACTTCGTGTACAAACTGGACAATCACTTTCGAAGTATCTGGGGTTCAGACGAAAAAACTCATTTGTTACACCGACACTTCATTTTTTAAAACTTATTACAACTCCGGACTTTTTTGCGTTCAGTATGCACCATTCAAGGCCACATCATCAACTTTCAACCCTTTCTGGCATCATTTGCTATTGTTCATGCATTTACTGATTTGTTGTGAGAGCTAAATGACCATGAAATTGAAAAGCACTACGAAATGAACTTTGAAAAGGTTGAAACTTGGCATGGTATAACCATTTCACACACAAAGCATGTGCAAAAATGTAGAGAGGGTTACAACAAAAACTGGATGCACTTCGTGTACAAACTAGACAATCTCTTTCGAAGTATGAATGTTTCGTACGAAAAAACACATTTGTTACAACGACACTTCATTGTTTTCAAATTTATTACAACTCCAGACTTTTTTGTGTTCAGTATGCATGATTCAAGGCTACGTCATCAACTTTCAACCCTTTCTGGCATCATTTGCTATTTTTCATCCATTTACTGATTTTTTTAGAGCTAAATGACTGTGAAATTGAAAAGCACTACAAAATGAACTCTGAAAAGGTTGAAACCTGGCATGGTATCATCATTTCACCCACATAGCATGTGCAAAATAGTAGAGAGGGTTACGGCGAAAACTGGATGCACTTCGTGTACAAACTAGACAATCTCTTTCGAAGTATGAGGGTTTCGGACGAAAAAACTCATCTGTTACACCGACACTTCATTTTTTAAACTTATTACAACTCCGAACTTTTTTGCGTTCAGTATGCACCATTCAAGGCCAAATCATCAACTTTCAACCCTTTCTGGGATCATTTGCTATTTTTCATGCATCTACTGATTTGTTGTGAGAGCTAAATGACCATGAAATTGAAAAGCACTACAAAATGAACTTTGAAAAGGTTCAAACTTGGCATGGTATCATCATTTCACCCACATAGCATGTGCAAAAAAGTAAAGAAGGTTACGGCAAAAACTGGATGCACTTCGTGTATAAACTGGACAATCTCTTTTGAAGTATCAGGGTTTCTGACGAAAAAACTCATCTGTTACCCCGACACTTCATTTTTTTAAACTTATAACAACTCCATACTTTTTTGCATTCAATATGCACCATTCAAGGCCACGTCATCAACTTTCAACCCTTTCTGGCATCATTTGCTATTTTTCATGCATTTACTGATTTGTTGTGAGAGCTAAATGACTATGAAATTGAAAAGCACTACAAAATGAACTCTGAAAATGTCACACCCTAGCTAGTCATGCATTAGAGTGTTGCATCATGTTTACTCATTCATCAGAAACTTGAAATGGGGATGACAGAACCCCCAGTCCCCTCTGAAACTAACTAGGGTTTACTAAAATAATTTTCAATGAACCTGAAATGCCCTTCTAAAATGCCCATCATTTTTGTCTTGGTTCAGAACCTCTGCCAAAAGTGGTGCACATTTTCCTAGGCCATCCTAGGGTTTTTGAATTAAATCATAAATATTTGATTTTGGGCATTTAAAATAATATAAAATATTTAAATGCTCAAATATCTCCAAACTAAAATGTTTCATGTTGGAAATAATCCAACTATGGACCAGGAATAGTTTGGTGATTTTTAAAGTTGCCTAGGTATTTTATTTATTTCAACAAAGTTGCAGATATATTAAATAAAAACAGAAAACAGAAAAGAAAGGGGAAGACTTACCTGTGCGGCCCAGCCAGCTGGCCGGCCCAGCCAGCAACCGACCCAGCCCAGCACTGTAGCTCCCCGTCGTCTTCCTCCCCTCGCCCCGAAGCTGCTGTGTGCTCGCGCGCGCGCGGCCGCGCGGCCACCTCCTGCTTGCCGACGCCCTCCTGGCCGCGTGGACGACGCCCGCAGCCCGTCCCGATCCCCCCTGCTCTCTCTCACTCTCCCCGGCTCTCTCCTTCCTCTCCCTCGCTCTCTCTCTCACACGGCCGAACACCACCGTCGCCACCGTTCGCCGTAGCAGTCGTCTCCGACCACCCCTCGCTCCCCCGACTAGCTCAGAAGCTCCGCCACAACTCCCTCTTCCTCCCCACCGCTCCACAGCTCCCCAGAAGCCCTGCATCGCCGCCACGTCGCCGTTCCCCTCTTCGGACTCCGACCACCGTCGCCGTCAAATTCGTCGTCTCCGGCGCGTCCCCGAGCCCGCTTCGACGCCCACTGCAACCGCGGTGAGCCCCCGGAGCGTTTCCCCCTTCTTCCCTGGTCTCTCCCGACCTCTAGGCCCTAGCTCCACCTCGACCGAGAGCTCCACGCCGCCGGCGATGTCGCCGTCGTGGCCACGGTCGCCGTAGCGCCCAACCGAGCACACCATCGTGCTCCACACATCACCAGGAGCACGTAGAACGCACCAACGCCTCCCCAAACCCCCTGCAACACTGATCCCGACCACACCCGAACTCCGGCCGCCGCAGCCGAGCTCGCCGCCGTCAACTCCGGCTACCCCAAGCCCAACCACCACCACCAATAGACGCGGCTCAACCTCAGCAACACGTAGACGCCTTCCGCCGTCCATTTGGTCGCCGGAATGGCAAAAAGCACTCTCGCCGCCGTCTCGGATCTCGCCGGCGTCATGTCGCCGGTGGGGTTTGACTTGACCGACCTGGGGTTTGACCCCCCAGGGTCACTGATGCGTGGGCCCTGTCGGCCAGATGGTTAGGTTAGCGCTAACTACTGTTAGTCAACCCCCCCTGACACTGACAGTGGGCCCCAGCGCCACTAATTAGTAATTAGAATTAATTTAAATCTGTTTAACCCCCCCTGTCACTGACGTGTGGCCCCCACACGTCAGGTTTGACTTCAGCCAGCCGCAGTTGACCACTGACGTCATGCTGACGTCATGCTGGCGCAATAATTATATTTCTGGATTTAAATTAAATCAGGAAATTCCAGAATATTAATTAAACTTCCAAAATTCATAACTTTTATTCTGTAACTCCAAATTGGACAAATTATATATGAAAAATGATCAGAAAAATCCAATCTATCCATCTGTACTATTTTCATGCATGATCAAACAAGTTAAATTGATGATTCAAGCAGAACAAGGAAAAGCACTTTAAAAGGCCATATTTGAATTTGAAATTTGAATCTTTGATTCAAATTTGTTCAAACCCTTCTGGCTTTAGTTGCATTAGCCCAATACACTCATATTGCCATGTTTCATGCATGCATCATATTGTTGCACATTGTTTGGTGATGCTTGTGTATCGATGCCTTTGCGACAGGTTCTGTCCCCGAGGAGTACCGTGATTACCCTAACGAAGAACCGTATCCGTGCATCGAACCATCAGGCAAGCAACCAACCATTTGATCATATCGATACAATCCCATGTTCTCGCTCCTGCTCTCTTTTACTGCATTAAGACAACGCGATTCAAACTGCTGTGTGCTACGGTAGTTGAACCCATTTCCTCTGCATGACCTGTCATTGCCACAGTAACTAGATGAAACCCACTAGCATGTGTAGGAGTTGATTGAGCCATATGTATGTGTTGTTCCTACCTTGCTATGCCTGCTATGCTTAGAGTCGTGTCAGGTCTGGTTCATCTGGGTGATGGACTAGAGTGAAATGATTATGTCGGTAATGAGAGTGGTGTGGTGAACACGATTTGGTAAAGGTATCGATGAGAGGCCATGTAGGAGTACATGGTGGGTTGTTTCATTGAAGCCGACCTTAAGCACCGAGATCTGTATGTGTGATTTAAGAATCAGCTACTACCATGCATTGGGCCCGAAACCAATGGACCCTCTCGACTTCTTATTCACCCTAGTTCTCCGTCCAGGAGTTGCAAGTAGTTTCTGGTGTTTGTAGCCTACTGGAGGCCGTGGACAGCGCTGACCGTAGGGGTGGGCTGTGATGCGGTAGGTACGTGGCACGGTGTACCGAATACCCGTTAGGTATCTCGGGAACCCTGTTCACATCGTTCGGGGCCGTATGGGAAACCTCGGCCGGACTCCCTGCGGATGGAACCTGAATAGGCGATAAACCTGGACTGGAGGCTTAGGTGATTAGGTAGGTCGTGGCCGACACCCACGTTGGGCTTCCGCTTGAAGGTTGCCAAGTACATGTCGTGTAAGCGACGGTAAGAGGTGAGAGCGTGTATGAAGAAGTACACCCCTGCAGGGTTATCATGATCTATTCGAATAGCCGCGTCCGCGGTAAAGGACTACTTGGTTGCCTATACAGTTCATAGACAAGTAAATGGAAATTGTTAAAAGCCTCAAGATAAGTGTGAGTGCTGAGGATGGCTCTTCCGTAGGAAGACGGAGGTGGATCCTCGGTAGTGTATTGAAGTGGTGAGTAGTGGACTCGTGTGCGCAAAACTATTTCAAGTTGGAGTATCGTAGGATAGTCTAGCCAAGAGTCAAAGCTGGCTTGCTGCAATAACTCCACCGACCCTTCTTGATACTATGCATGTATGTAGGATCTGATGTAAGTCTTGTTGAGTACCTTTGTACTCATGTTGCTATAATCTACATTTTTACAGAAGACGCTGCAACCCCTTCTGATGGGTTCTATGTAGACGTTGACATCAACGAGTAGGCTAAAGACCCAGGTGGTGACCCTGAGCTTGTGATGGACCACGTAGTATAGTTAGGCTTCCAAGCCTCTTTTATTTTACTAGTTGTCTATACCCAGACAAAGTACTTCCGCTGTTGGCTTGTATGACTGTATGACTTGTATGTTTGGTCGTGAGATCCATACCTTTGTGTATGATATGTATGGCTCCCTGAGCCTTAAATAAAGTATTTGTGTCATAGAGTCATGTTGTGATGCTTCGTTGTATTTGCACATATCGAGCATATTGTGTGTATGATTGAAATGCTTGGTATGTGTGGGATCTGACTATCTAGTTGTTTATCTTTAGTAGCCTCTCTTACCGGGAAATGTCTCCTAGTGTTACCGCTGAGCCATGGTAGCTTGCTACTGCTCTGGAACACTTAGGCTGGCCGGCATGTGTCCTTCTTCGTTCCTGTGTCTGTCCCTTCGGGGAAATGTCACGCTTTGAGTACCGGAGTCCTGTTAGCCCGCTACAGCCCGGTTTACCGGAGTCCTGCTAGCCCAGTGCTACAGCCCGGACCCACTTGCTGATGACCGACACGTTCGGAGCTGGGTCATGGATGCCTGTCCCTGTAAGTCTGTGCCACTTTGGGTTTACAACTAGTCATGTCAGCCTGGGCTCTTTATCATATGGATGCTAGCGACACTATCATATACGTGAGCCAAAAGGCGCAAACGGTCCCGGGCAAAGGTAAGGCGACACCCGTGGGAATACCGTGCGTGAGGCCGCAAAGTGATATGAAGTGTTACCGGCTAGATCGATGTGACATCGAGTCGGGGTCCTGACAGCGTTGGCATCAGAGCCGGACTTCCTGTAGGTTCTCCAAGCCAAACTGGTCGATGTTGAGTCTAGAAATTCTTTAGTTATATGTAGGGGAATTGTTTGTGGGTTGGAATGTAAGGCTCTTTTTACTCCTTATACCTTATGACTTTCTGATCTGAGTCAGTCCATTCTTCCATCGGGGGTTAAGGAATTAGGATCTGTTCTCTCTATCAGGATCACGTGTTACTAATCAGTAGTACCTTATACGTTTGATGGTTACAAGCCTAGTTCAGTTCTACTACCACATTATGTTGTTAGAATGGTTCCAGAACTTTGAGGTGATGATGGAAGCTGAGAGAAACAAGCGGGAGACAAACCGTTTGTTGGAGCGTATTGAACAGAATACAGCACACCATCAGAGGGCTAACGTGGTGTCACTCAGTGATTTTATCAAATTACATCCACCCACGTTCCACCACTCCGTCGAGCCTCTCGACGCTGATGACTGGCTTCGCAGTATCTCTCACAAGCTGCGTTCCGCGCTGGTAGCGGAGGCTGACAAGGTCACCTTTGCCGCATATCATCTTGAAGGCCCCGCCAGTCTATGGTGGGAGAATTATGGAGCTATGCGCCCAGCGGGCCATGTCACTACTTGGGCTGAGTTCAGCGAGGCTTTCCGTGAACATCACATTCCAGAGGGTCTCATGGACCGTAAACGTGAAGAATTTTGCAGTTTCACCCAAGGCCGACTTTCTGTGGATGCCTATAGCAGAGAGTTTGGTAATCTCGCCCGATATGCAACTGAGGAAGTGTCTACTGACGCCAAGAAGCAAGCAAGGTTCCGTAAGGGCCTTAGTCCTGAGCTTCGCCGCGACCTCCGTCTGCATGAGTGCACATCTTTTTCGAAACTTGTCAACAAAGCCATCAGTGCTGAAACTGGTCAGACTGACTATGACGCAACACGCAAGCATGGACGTGACATGGGTTCCTCATCCGGTGCTGGTCCTCAGAAGCGCCGCGTGTGGGTACCCAACACCGCCCTGCCACCCAGGTTCACACCGAGGCCATCTTTCGAGGCGCCTCGCCCTGTTCAACAGTCTGCACTGGCCAAGCCCTATGGGGGTCCATCTAACAATGCTCCTCCACGTACCAGTTCCGTGACTTGTTTCAAGTGTGGGGAATCTGGTCACTATATGCGTGAATGCCCCCAGACCAACCCCAATTAATCTGCTAAAGCTGTTGGCCGTGGCAAGCCGACAGGGAAAGTATTCCACGCTAAACCGGTCACCGCTTCACGTGGCCATGTCAACTGTATCTCTGCCGAAGAAGCTCAAGAGGACCCCAACGTCGTTCTCGGTACGCTTCTTGTTAATTGCCACCCAGCATCTGTTCTTTTCGATACAGGAGCCTCTCATTCTTTTATATCTGAAAATTATGCTCGTTTGCATAACGTTGCATTCTGTGACTTGCCATCCTCTATGGTAATTCAAACTCCGGGATCCAAATGGCAAACTTCTAGAGTAAGCCATGGAAATGAAATCCAAGTCGATAGACTTGTTTTTCTCGCATCTTTGATAGCCCTTAAATCTTCAGATATTAATATCATTTTGGGTATGGACTGGATGTCAGCTCATCAAGCCAAAATTGATTGCTTCTCTAGGACTGTTCAACTCACCCATCCTTCGGGAAAGATAGTCAATGTCTTGACCCGAATAGCCAAGCGACAATTATATTCTCTTAACGCCAGCCCCTTGCCAGACCTTGAGGACGTGCCGGTAGTCTGTGACTTCCCGGATGTCTTTCCAGAGGAATTGCCAGGTGTTCCACCTGACAGGGATGTTTAGTTCGTAATAGACCTCATTCCAGGAACCGTTCCGATTGCTAGAAGACCTTATAAGATGGCACCCCTAGAACTAGCCGAGCTTAAGAAGCAACTCGATGAATCCTTGAAAAAGGGTTTCATCCGCCCTAGTTCATCTCCGTGGGCTTGCCCCGTCCTATTCGTCAAGAAGAAGGATGGTACGGACCGAATGGTTGTAGATTACCGACCTGTCAATTTGGTCACAATCAAGAACAAATACCCGCTTCCCAGGATCAACGACCTGTATGATCAGCTCGCTGGATCCTCAGTCTTCTCCAAGATGGATTTGAGGTTGGGCTACCATCAAATCAAAATCAGAAACGGGGACATTCCTAAAACGGCCTTTGTTACTCGTTATGGCCAATACGAGTACACCGTCATGTCCTTCGGTTTAACCAACGCTCCAGCCACCTTTTCTCGGTTAATGAACTCAATCTTCATGGAGTATTTGGATAAATTCGTCGTAGTTTATCTCGATGATATACTCATCTACTCCAAGAACAAGGAAGAACATGCCGAACATCTAAGGCTAGTGTTGAAAAACTTCGAGAGCATCGCCTTTATGCCAAATTTTCAAAATGTGAATTCTGGTTGTCAGAAGTGACCTATCTGGGTCATGTAATATCTGGTAAAGGTATTGCTGTTAACCCTGAGCGAGTTCAAGCCGTCCTTGATTGGACTCCACCCGAATCGGTCAAGCAAGTTCGGAGTTTTCTAGGCTTAGCGAGCTATTGCCGTCGCTTTGTCGAGAACTTCTCCAAAGTTGCTAAACCTCTAACCGAACTCCTCAAGAAAGATAAGAAGTTCGAATGGACTCCACAATGTGAGCACAGCTTTCAGGAACTGAAAAGACGCCTGACCTCTGCTCCTGTACTGGTACCGCCAGACTTCTCCAAAGACTTTGTTATCTACTGCGACGCCTCGCGACAAGGACTAGGTTGCATTCTCATGCAAGATCGACACGTAATTGCTTACGCTTCACGGCAATTGCACCCACATGAGGAGAATTATCCTACTCATGATCTAGAGCTTGCAGTCGTAGTCTATGCACTTAAGACCTGGCGACATTACCTCCTCGGTAATCGTTGCGAAATATTCACTGATCACCAAAGTATGAAGTACATCTTCACCCAACCGGATTTGAATCTCAGGCAGAGACGTTGGGTTGAGTTGATCACAGACTTCGACCTAGGAATAACCTATACCCCAGGGAAAGCCAACGTCATGGCTGATGCGCTAAGTCGTAAATCTTATTGTAACAACCTGATGTTACAACAAAGTCAACCGCTTCTCCATGAGGAATTTCGGAAGCTTAACCTTCACATTGTACCTCAAGGTTTTCTCTCCACCTTGGTGGCAAAACCTACCCTTACGGATCAAATTATCAAAGCACAGAAGGTAGATCCGGGAATCTCCCGCATCAAGAGAAACATTCAGAAAGGAATTGCGAATTGTTTCTCCGTTAATGATCAAGGAGTCGTATACTTCGGGGATCGACTAGTGGTTCCCAAGGTGCGCAACCTAAGGCGATTAATCCTTAAGGAAGCTCATGAATCTCCTCTCACCATTCATCCCGGTAGTACTAAGATGTATCAGGACCTACGCCCGAGGTTCTGGTGGACTAGGATGAAGAGAGAAATCGCTCAGTATATTGCTAATTGCAACGTCTGTCGTCGTGTAAAAGCAGAGCATCAACGGCCTGCTGGCACCCTTCAACCCTTAGCTATTCCTGAATGGAAATGGGATAAAATTGGTATGGATTTCATTACCGGCTTTCCCAGAACCAAAAGAGGGAATAATGCTATTTTCGTCGTGGTCGATTGTCTTTCCAAAGTAGCTCATTTCTTACCTGTTCGTGAGAGTATAACCGCTAGTCAACTGGCAGACTTATACATCTCCCGGATAGTGTCCCTCCATGGTGTCCCTTTGGAAATCAATTCGGATCGAGGAAGTCTTTTCACCTCTCGATTTTGGGAAAGCTTCCAAAATGCTATGGGAACCCGTCTCTTCTTTAGCACCGCTTTCCACCCTCAGTCAAGTGGTCAAGTGGAACGCGTCAACCAAATTCTAGAAGACATGCTTCGAGCCTCCGTTATCTCTTTCGGAATGGACTGGGAGAAGTGCCTTCCATTTGCCGAATTCGCTTACAACAACAGCTATCAATCTAGCTTGGGTAAAGCCCCTTTTGAAGTTCTCTATGGACGACGATGTCGAACACCCCTTAACTGGTCAGAGACCGGGGAAAGACAATTCTTTGGCCCGGACATGATTCAGGAAGCGGAAGATCAAGTTCGTATCGTTCGTGAAAAGTTGAAAGCAGCCCAATCCCGTCAAAAGAGTCAATATGACCGAAAACATAAGGCTATGACTTTCGAGGTTGACGAGAAGGCTTACCTTCGGGTCACCCCTCTGAAGGGAACCCATCGTTTCGGTATCAAAGGCAAATTGGCTCCTCGTTACATTGGACCTTTGCGCATTCTTGCCAAACGAGGAGAAGTTGCCTACCAGTTGGAACTACCTCCGCATCTCTCCAGAGTTCACGATGTCTTCCACGTTTCTCAACTCAGGCGTTGCTTCTCGGATCCTATCCGTGAAGTGGACCACGAAACGCTTGATCTCCAAGATGATCTTACATATCGAGAGTACCCCATTCGTATCCTCGATCAGGCCGAGCGTACCACCCGACGTCATAACATCAAGTTTCTCAAAGTTCAATGGTCGCACCATTCTGAAGATGAAGCAACTTGGGAAAGGGAGGATCGTCTTCGACTCGAGTATCCCGCCTTCTTCTCGGAGGAACCCAAATCTCGGGACGAGATTCTTTTGAGTGGGGGTGAGTTGTCACACCCTAGCTAGTCATGCATTAGAGTGTTGCATCATGTTTACTCATTCATCAGAAACTTGAAATGGGGATGACAGAACCCCCAGTCCCCTCTGAAACTAACTAGGGTTTACTAAAATAATTTTCAATGAACCTGAAATGCCCTTCTAAAATGCCCATCATTTTTGTCTTGGTTCAGAACCTCTGCCAAAAGTGGTGCACATTTTCCTAGGCCATCCTAGGGTTTTTGAATTAAATCATAAATATTTGATTTTGGGCATTTAAAATAATATAAAATATTTAAATGCTCAAATATCTCCAAACTAAAATGTTTCATGTTGGAAATAATCCAACTATGGACCAGGAATAGTTTGGTGATTTTTAAAGTTGCCTAGGTATTTTATTTATTTCAACAAAGTTGCAGATATATTAAATAAAAACAGAAAACAGAAAAGAAAGGGGAAGACTTACCTGTGCGGCCCAGCCAGCTGGCCGGCCCAGCCAGCAACCGACCCAGCCCAGCACTGTAGCTCCCCGTCGTCTTCCTCCCCTCGCCCCGAAGCTGCTGCGTGCTCGCGCGCGCACGGCCGCGCGGCCACCTCCTGCTTGCCGACGCCCTCCTGGCCGCGTGGACGACGCCCGCAGCCCGTCCCGATCCCCCCTGCTCTCTCTCACTCTCCCCGGCTCTCTCCTTCCTCTCCCTCGCTCTCTCTCTCACACGGCCGAACACCACCGTCGCCACCGTTCGCTGTAGCAGTTGTCTCCGACCACCCCTCGCTCCCCCGACTAGCTCAGAAGCTCCGCCACAACTCCCTCTTCCTCCCCACCGCTCCACAGCTCCCCGGAAGCCCTGCATCGCCGCCACGTCGCCGTTCCCCTCTTCGGACTCCGACCACCGTCGCCGTCAAATTCGTCGTCTCCGGCGCGTCCCCGAGCCCGCTTCGACGCCCACTGCAACCGCGGTGAGCCCCCGGAGCGTTTCCCCCTTCTTCCATGGTCTCTCCCGACCTCTAGGCCCTAGCTCCACCTCGACCGAGAGCTCCACGCCGCCGGCGATGTCGCCGTCGTGGCCACGGTCGCCGTAGCGCCCAACCGAGCACACCATCGTGCTCCACACATCACCAGGAGCACGTAGAACGCACCAACGCCTCCCCAAACCCCCTGCAACACTGATCCCGACCGCACCCGAACTCCGGCCACCGCAGCCGAGCTCGCCGCCGTCAACTCCGGCCACCCCGAGCCCAACCACCACCACCAATAGACGCGGCTCAACCTCAGCAACACGTAGATGCCTTCCGCCGTCCATTTGGTCGCCGGAATGGCAAAAAGCACTCTCGCCGCCGTCTCGGATCTCGCCGGCGTCATGTCGCCGGTGGGGTTTGACTTGACCGACCTGGGGTTTGACCCCCCCAGGGTCACTGACGCGTGGGCCCTGTCGGCCAGATGGTTAGGTTAGCGCTAACTACTGTTAGTCAACCCCCCTGACACTGACAGTGGGCCCCAGCGCCACTAATTAGTAATTAGAATTTTAAATCTGTTTAACCCCCCCTGTCACTGACGTGTGGCCCCCACACGTCAGGTTTGACTTCAGCCAGCCGCAGTTGACCTGCTGACGTCACACTGACGTCAGGCTGACGCAGTAATTGAATTTCTGGATTTAAATTAAATCAGGAAATTCCAGAATATTAATTAAACTTCAAAAATTCATAACTTTTATTCTGTAACTCCAAATTGGACAAATTATATATGAAAAATGATCAGAAAAATCCAATCTATCCATCTGTACCATTTCCATGCATGATCAAACAAGTTAAGTTGATGTTTTAATCAGAACAAGAAAAGGCACTTTAAAAGGCCATATTTGAATTTGAAATTTGAATCCTTGATTCAAATTTGTTCAAACCCTTCTGGTTTTAGTTGCATTAGCCCAACACACTCATATTGCCATGTTTCATGCATGCATCATATTGTTGCATATTGTTTGGTGATGTTTGTGTATCGATGTCCTTTGCGACAGGATCTGTCCCCGAGGAGTACCGTGATTACCCTAACGAAGAACCGTATCCGTGCAACGAACCATCAGGAAAGCAACCAACCATCTGATCATATCGATACAATCCCATGTTCTCGCTCCTGCTCTCTTTTACTGCATTAAGACAACGCGATTCAAACTGCTGTGTGTTACGGTAGTTGAACCCATTTCCTCTGCATGACCTGTCATTGCCACAGTAACTAGATGAAACCCACTAGCATGTGTAGGAGTTGATTGAGCCATATGTATGTGTTGTTCCTACCTTGCTAAGCCTGCTATGCTTAGAGTCGTGTCAGGTCTGGTTCATCTGGGTGATGGGCTAGAGTGAAATGTTTATGTCGGTAATGAGAGTGGTGTGGTGAACACGATTTGGTAAAGGTATCGATGAGAGGCCATGTAGGAGTACATGGTGGGTTGTTTCATTGAAGCCGACCTTAAGCACTGAGATCTGTATGTGTGATTTAAGAATCAGCTACTACCATGCATTGGGCCCGAAACCAATGGACCCTCTCGACTTCTTATTCACCCTAGTTCTCCGTCCAGGAGTTGCAAGTAGTTTCTGGTGTTTGTAGCCTACTGGAGGCCGTGGATAGCGCTGACCGTAGGGGTGGGCTGTGATGCGGTAGGTACGTGGCACGGTGTACCGAATACCCGTTAGGTATCTCGGGAACCCTGTTCACATCGTTCGGGGCCGTATGGGAAACCTCGGCCGGACTCCCTGCGGATGGAACCTGAATAGGCGATAAACCTGGACTGGAGGCTTAGGTGATTAGGTAGGTCGTGGCCGACACCCACGTTGGGCTTCCGCTTGAAGGTTGCCGAGTACATGTCGTGTAAACGACGGTAAGTGGTGGGAGCGTGTATGAAGAAGTACCCCCTGCAGGGTTGACATGATCTATTCGAATAGCCGCGTCCGCGGTAAAGGACTACTTGGTTGCCTATACAGTTCATAGACAAGTAAATGGAAACTGATAAAAGCCTCAAGATAAGTGTGAGTGCCGAGGATGGCTCTTCCGTAGGAAGACGGAGGTGGATCCTCGGTAGTGTATTGAAGTGGTGAATAGTGGACTCGTGTGCGCAAAACTATTTCAAGTTGGAGTATCGTAGGATAGTCTAGCCAAGGGTCAAAGCTGGCTTGCTGCAATAACTCCACCAACCCTTCTTGATACTATGCATGTATGTAGGATCTGATGTAAGTCTTGCTGAGTACCTTTGTACTCATGTTGCTATAATCTACATTTTTACAGAAGACGCTGCAACCCCTTCTGATGGGTTCTATGTAGACGTTGACATCAACGAGTAGGCTAAAGACCCAGGTGGTGACCCTGAGCTTGTGATGGACCACGTAGTATAGTTAGGCTTCCAAGCCTCTTTTATTTTACTAGTTGTCTATACCCAGACAAAGTACTTCCGCTGTTGGCTTGTATGACTGTATGACTTGTATGTTTGGTCGTGAGATCCATACCTTTGTGTATGATATGTATGGCTCCCTGAGCCTTAAATAAAGTATTTGTGTCATAGAGTCATGTTGTGATGCTTCGTTGTATTTGCACATATCGAGCATATTGTGTGTATGATTGAAATGCTTGGTATGTGTGGGATCTGACTATCTAGTTGTTTATCTTTAGTAGCCTCTCTTACCGGGAAATGTATCCTAGTGTTACCGCTGAGCCATGGTAGCTTGCTACTGCTCTGGAACACTTAGGCTGGCCGGCATGTGTCCTTCTTCGTTCCTGTGTCTGTCCCTTCGGGGAAATGTCACGCTTTGAGTACCGGAGTCCTGTTAGCCCGCTACAGCCCGGTTTACCGGAGTCCTGCTAGCCCAGTGCTACAGCCCGGACCCACTTGCTGATGACCGACACGTTCGAAGCTGGGTCATGGATGCCTGTCCCTGTAAGTCTGTGCCACTTTGGGTTTACAACTAGTCATGTCAGCCTGGGCTCTTTATCATATGGATGCTAGCGACACTATCATATACGTGAGCCAAAAGGCGCAAACGGTCCCGGGCAAAGGTAAGGCGACACCCGTGGGAATACCGTGCGTGAGGCCGCAAAGTGATATGAAGTGTTACCGGCTAGATCGATGTGACATCGAGTCGGGGTCCTGACAGAAAAGTTGAAACTTGGCATGGTATCATCATTTCACCCACATAGCATGTGCAAAAAAGTAGAGAGGGTTACTGCAAAAACTGGATGCACTTCGTGTACATACTGGACAATCTCTTTCGAAGTATCAGGGTTTCGGACGAAAAAATTCATCTGTTTCATCGGCACTTCATTTTTTTTAAATTTATTACAACTTCGTACTTTTTTACATTCAGTATGCAGCATTCAAGGCCACGTCATCAACTTTCAACCCTTTCTGGCATCATTTGATATTTTTCATTCATTTACTGATTTGTTTTGAGAGCTAAATGACTGTGAAATTGAAAAACACTACAAAATGACATGTGAAAAGGTTTAAACTTGGCATCGTATCATGATTTCACCCACATAGCATGTGCAAAAACATAGAGAGGGTTATTGAAAAAACTGGAAGCACTTCGTGTACAAACTGGACAGTCACTTTCGAAGTATCTGGGGTTCAGACGAAAAAATTCATTTGTTACACCGACACTTCATTTTTTTAAAGTTATTACAACTCCGGACTTTTTTGCGTTCAGTATGCACCATTCAAGGCCACGTCATCAACTTTCAACCCTTTCTGGCATCATTTGCTATAGTTCATGCATTTACTGATTTGTTGTGAGAGCTAAATGACCATGAAATTGAAAAGCACTACGAAATGAACTTTGAAAAGGTTGAAACTTGGCATGGTATAACCATTTCACACACAAAGCATGTGCAAAAATGTAGAGAGGGTTACAACAAAAACTGGATGCACTTCGTGTACAAACTAGACAATCTCTTTCGAAGTATGAGTGTTTTGTACGAAAAAACACATTTGTTACAACGACACTTCATTGTTTTCAAATTTATTACAACTCCAGACTTTTTTGTGTTCAGTATGCATGATTCAAGGCTACGTCATCAACTTTCAACCCTTTCTGGAATCATTTGCTATTTTTCATCCATTTACTGATTTTTTTAGAGCTAAATGACTGTGAAATTGAAAAGCACTACAAAATGAACTCTGAAAACGTTGAAACCTGGCATGGTATCATCATTTCACCCACATAGCATGTGCAAAATAGTAGAGAGGGTTACGGCGAAAACTAGATGCACTTCGTGTACAAACTAGACAATCTCTTTCGAAGTATGAGGGTTTCGGACGAAAAAACTCATCTGTTACACCGACACTTCATTTTTTAAACTTATTACAACTCCGGACTTTTTTTGCGTTCAGTATGCACCATTCAAGGCCAAATCATCAACTTTCAACCCTTTCTGGGATCATTTGCTATTTTTCATGCATCTACTGATTTGTTGTGAGAGCTAAATGACCATGAAATTGAAAAGCACTACAAAATGAACTTTGAAAAGGTTGAAACTTGGCATGGTATCATCATTTCACCCACATAGCATGTGCAAAAAAGTAAAGAAGGTTACGGCAAAAACTGGATGCACTTCGTGTATAAACTGGACAATCTCTTTTGAAGTATCAGGGTTTCTGACGAAAAAACTCATCTGTTACCCCGACACTTCATTTTTTTAAACTTATAACAACTCCATACTTTTTTGCATTCAATATGCACCATTCAAGGCCACGTCATCAACTTTCAACCCTTTCTGGCATCATTTGCTATTTTTCATGCATTTACTGATTTGTTGTGAGAGCTAAATGACTATGAAATTGAAAAGCACTACAAAATGAACTCTGAAAAGTTGAAACTTGGCATGGTATCATCATTTCACCCACATAGCATGTGCAAAAAAGTAGAGAGGGTTACTGCAAAAACTGGATGCACTTCGTGTACATACTGGACAATCTCTTTCGAAGTATCAGGGTTTCGGACGAAAAAATTCATCTGTTACATCGGCACTTCATTTTTTTTAAATTTATTACAACTTCGTACTTTTTTACATTCAGTATGCAGCATTCAAGGCCACGTCATCAACTTTCAACCCTTTCTGGCATCATTTGATATTTTTCATTCATTTACTGATTTGTTTTGAGAGCTAAATGACTGTGAAATTGAAAAACACTACAAAATGACATGTGAAAAGGTTTAAACTTGGCATCGTATCATGATTTCACCCACATAGCATGTGAAAAAACATAGAGAGGGTTATTGAAAAAACTGGAAGCACTTCGTGTACAAACTGGACAATCACTTTCGAAGTATCTGGGGTTCAGACGAAAAAACTCATTTGTTACACCGACACTTCATTTTTTAAAACTTATTACAACTTCGGACTTTTTTGCGTTCAGTATGCACCATTCAAGGCCACGTCATCAACTTTCAACCCTTTCTGGCATCATTTGCTATAGTTCATGCATTTACTGATTTGTTGTGAGAGCTAAATGACCATGAAATTGAAAAGCACTACGAAATGAACTTTGAAAAGGTTGAAACTTGGCATGGTATAACCATTTCACACACAAAGCATGTGCAAAAATGTAGAGAGGGTTACAACAAAAACTGGATGCACTTCGTGTACAAACTAGACAATCTCTTTCGAAGTATGAGTGTTTCGTACGAAAAAACACATTTGTTACAACGACACTTCATTGTTTTCAAATTTATTACAACTCCAGACTTTTTTGTGTTCAGTATGCATGATTCAAGGCTACGTCATCAACTTTCAACCCTTTCTGGCATCATTTGCTATTTTTCATCCATTTACTGATTTTTTAGAGCTAAATGACTGTGAAATTGAAAAGCACTACAAAATGAACTCTGAAAAGGTTGAAACCTGGCATTGTATCATCATTTCACCCACATAGCATGTGCAAAATAGTAGAGAGGGTTACGGCGAAAACTGGATGCACTTCGTGTACAAACTAGACAATCTCTTTCGAAGTATGAGGGTTTCGGATGAAAAAACTCATCTGTTACACCGACACTTCATTTTTTAAACTTATTACAACTCCGGACTTTTTTTGCGTTCAGTATGCACCATTCAAGGCCAAATCATCAACTTTCAACCCTTTCTGGGATCATTTGCTATTTTTCATGCATCTACTGATTTGTTGTGAGAGCTAAATGACCATGAAATTGAAAAGCACTACAAAATGAACTTTGAAAAGGTTGAAACTTGGCATGGTATCATCATTTCACCCACATAGCATGTGCAAAAAAGTAAAGAAGGTTACGTTGAAAACTGGATGCACTTCGTGTACAAACTGGACAATCTCTTTCGAAGTATTAGTGTTTCGGACGAAAAAACTCATCTGTTACACCGACACTTCATTTTTTTAAACTTATAACAACTCCATACTTTTTTCCGATCAATATGCACCACTCAAGGCCACGTCATCAACTTTCAACCCTTTCTGGCATCATTTGCTATTTTTCATGCATTTACTGATTTGTTGTGAGAGCTAAATGACCATGAAATTGAAAAGCACTACAAAATGAACTCTGAAAAGGTTGAAACCTGGCATGGTATCATCATTTCACCCACATAGCATGTGCAAAATAGTAGAGAGGGTTACGGCGAAAACTGGATGCACTTCGTGTACAAACTAGACAATCTCTTTCGAAGTATGAGTGTTTCGGACAAAAAAACTCATCTGTTACACCGACACTTCATTTTTTAAACTTATTACAACTCCGGACTTTTTTGCGTTCAGTATGCACCATTCAAGGCCAAATCATCAACTTTCAACCCTTTCTGGGATCATTTGCTATTTTTCATGCATCTATTGATTTGTTGTGAGAGCTAAATGACCATGAAATTGAAAAGCACTACAAAATGAACTTTGAAAAGGTTGAAACTTGGCATGGTATCATCATTTCACCCACATAGCATGTGCAAAAAAGTAAAGAAGGTTACGG
>NC_057809.1:370601429-370604751 GCF_018294505.1 Triticum aestivum | reverse complement strand
ATTTGTTGTGAGAGCTAAATGACCATGAAATTGAAAAGCACTACAAAATGAACTCTGAAAAGTTGAAACTTGGCATGGTATCATCATTTCACCCACATAGCATGTGCAAAAAAGTAGAGAGGGTTACGGCAAAAACTGGATGCACTTCGTGTACAAACTGGACAATCTCTTTCGAAGTATCAGGGTTTCGGACGAAAAAATTCATCTGTTACATCGGCACTTCATTTTTTTAAATTTATTACAACTCCGTACTTTTTTGCATTCAGTATGCAGCATTCAAGGCCACATCATCAACTTTCAACCCTTTATGGCATCATTTGATAATTTTCATTCATTTACTGATTTGTTTTGAGAGCTAAATGACTGTGAAATTGAAAAACACTACAAAATGAACTGTGAAAAGGTTTAAACTTGGCATGGTATCATGATTTCACCCACATAGCATGTGCAAAAAAATAGAGAGGGTTATGGAAAAAACTCGAAGCACTTTGTGTACAAACTGGACAATCTCTTTCGAAGTATCTGGGGTTCGGACGAAAATACTCATTTGTTACACCGACACTTCATTTTTTTAAACTTATTACAACTCCGGACTTTTTTGCGTTCAGTATGCACCATTCAAGGCCAAATCATGAACTTTCAACCCTTTCTGGGATCATTTGCTATTTTTCATGCATCTATTGATTTGTTGTGAGAGCTAAATGACCATGAAATTGAAAAGCACTACAAAATGAACTTTGAAAAGGTTGAAACTTGGCATGGTATCATCATTTCACCCACATAGCATGTGCAAAAAAGTAAAGAAGGTTACGGCGGAAACTGGATGCACTTCGTGTACAAACTGGACAATCTCTTTCGAAGTATCAGGGTTTCGGATGAAAAAACTCATATGTTACACCGACACTTCATTTTTTTAAACTTATAACAACTCCATACTTTTTTGCATTCAATATGCACCATTCAAGGCCACGTCATCAACTTTCAACCCTTTCTGGCATCATTTGGCATTTTTCATGCATTTACCGATTTGTTGTGAGAGCTAAATGAGCATGAAATTGAAAAGCACTACAAAATGAACTCTGAAAAGGTTGAAACCTGGCATGGTATCATCATTTCACCCACATAAAATGTGCAAAATAGTAGAGAGGGTTACGGCGAAAACTGGATGCACTTCGTGTACAAACTAGACAATCTCTTTCGAAGTATGAGAGTTTCGGACGAAAAAAACTCATCTGTTACACCGACACTTCATTTTTTAAACTTATTACAACTCCGGACTTTTTTGCGTTCAGTATGCACCATTCAAGGCCAAATCATCAACTTTCAACCCTTTCTGGGATCATTTGCTATTTTTCATGCATCTACTGATTTGTTGTGAGAGCTAAATGACCATGAAATTGAAAAGCACTACAAAATGAACTTTGAACAGGTTGAAACTTGGCATGGTATCATCATTTCACCCACATAGCATGTGCAAAAAATTAAAGAAGGTTACGGGGAAAACTGGATGCACTTCGTGTATAAACTGGACAATCTCTTTCGAAGTATCAGGGTTTCAGACGAAAAAACTCATCTGTTACCCTGACACTTCATTTTTTAAACTTATAACAACTCCATACTTTTTTGCGTTCAATATGCACCATTCAAGGCCACGTCATCAACTTTCAACCCTTTCTGGCATCATTTGCTATTTTTCATGCATTTACTGATTTGTTGTGAGAGCTAAATGACCATGAAATTGAAAAGCACTACAAAATGAACTCTGAAAAGTTGAAACTTGGCATGGTATCATCATTTCACCCACATAGCATGTGCAAAAAAGTAGAGAGGGTTACTGCAAAAACTGGATGCACTTCATGTAAATACTGGACAATCTCTTTCGAAGTATCAGGGTTCGGACGAAAAAATTCATCTATTACATCGGCACTTCATTTTTTTTAAATTTATTACAACTCCGTACTTTTTACATTCAGTATGCAGCATTCAAGGCCGCATCATCAACTTTCAACCCTTTCTGGCATCATTTGATATTTTTCATTCATTTACTGATTTGTTTTGAGAGCTAAATGACTATGAAATTGAAAAACACTACAAAATGAAATGTGAAAAGGTTTAAACTTGGCATGGTATCATGATTTCACCCACATAGCATGTGCAAAAAAATAGAGAGGGTTATTGAAAAAACTGGAAGCACTTCGTGTACAAACTGGACAATCTCTTTCGAAGTATCTGGGGTTCGGACGAAAAAACTCATTTGTTACACCGACACTTCATTTTTTTTTAAATTATTACAACTCCGGACTTTTTTGCGTTTAGTATGCACCATTCAAGGCCACGTCACCAACTTTCAACCCTTTCTGGCATCATTTGCTATTGTTCATGCATTTACTGATTTGTTGTGAGAGCTAAATGACCATGAAATTGAAAAGCACTACGAAATGAACTTTGAAAAGGTTGAAACTTGGCATGGTATCACCATTTCACACACATAGCATGTGCAAAAATGTAGAGAGGGTTACAGCAAAAACTGGATGCACTTCGTGTACATACTAGACAATCTCTTTCGAAGTATCAGTGTTTCGTACGAAAAAACACATATGTTACAACGACACTTCATTGTTTTCAAATTTATTACAACTCCAGACTTTTTTGCGTTCAGTATGCATGATTCAAGGCTACGTCATCAACTTTCAACCCTTTCTGGCATCATTTGCCATATTTCATCCATTTACTAATTTTTTTAGAGCTAAATGACCGTGAAATTGAAAAGCACTACAAAATGAACCCTGAAAAGGTTGAAACCTGGCATGGTATCATCATTTCACCCACATAGAATGTGCAAAATAGTAGAGAGGGTTACGGCGAAAACTGGATGCACTTCGTGTACAAACTAGACAATCTCTTTCGAAGGATGAGGGTTTTGGATGAAAAAACTCATCTGTTACACCGACACTTCATTTTTTAAACTTATTACAACTCCGGACTTTTTTTGCGTTCAGTATGCACCATTCAAGGCCAAATCATCAACTTTCAACCCTTTCTGGGATCATTTGCTATTTTTCATGCATCTACTGATTTGTTGTGAGAGCTAAATGACCATGAAATTGAAAAGCACTACAAAATGAACTTTGAAAAGGTTGAAACTTGGCATGGTATCATCATTTCACCCACATAGCATGTGCAAAAAAGTAAAGAAGGTTACGGCAAAAACTGGATGCACTTCGTGTATAAACTGGACAATCTCTTTTGAAGTATCAGGGTTTCTGACGAAAAAACTCATCTGTTACCCCGACACTTCATTTTTTTAAACTTATAACAACTC
>NC_057809.1:370595001-370601242 GCF_018294505.1 Triticum aestivum | reverse complement strand
CTTTCGAAGTATCAGAGTTTCAGACGAAAAAACTCATCTGTTACCCCGACACTTCATTTTTTTAAACTTATAACAACTCCATACTTTTTTGCGTTCAATATGCACCATTCAAGGCCACGTCATCAACTTTCAACCCTTTCTGGCATCATTTGCTATTTTTCATGCATTTACTGATTTGTTGTGAGAGCTAAATGACCATGAAATTGAAAAGCACTACAAAATGAACTCTGAAAAGTTGAAACTTGGCATGGTATCATCATTTCACCCACATAGCATGTGCAAAAAAGTAGAGAGGGTTACTGCAAAAACTGGATGCACTTTGTGTACATACTGGACAATCTCTTTCGAAGTATCAGGGTTTCGGACGAAAAAATTCATCTGTTACATCGGCACTTCATTTTTTTAAATTTATTACAACTTCGTACTTTTTTACATTCAGTATGCAGCATTCAAGGCCACGTCATCAACTTTCAACCCTTTCTGGCATCATTTGATATTTTTCATTCATTTACTGATTTGTTTTGAGAGCTAAATGACTGTGAAATTGAAAAACACTACAAAATGACATGTGAAAAGGTTTAAACTTCGCATCGTATCATGATTTCACCCACATAGCATGTGCAAAAAAATAGAGAGGGTTATTGAAAAAACTGGAAGCACTTCGTGTACAAACTGGACAATCACTTTCGAAGTATCTGGGGTTTAGACGAAAAAACTCATTTGTTACACCGACACTTCATTTTTTAAAACTTATTACAACTCCGGACTTTTTTGCGTTCAGTATGCACCATTCAAGGCCACGTCATCAACTTTCAACCCTTTCTGGCATCATTTGCTATTGTTCATGCATTTACTGATTTGTTGTGAGAGCTAAATGACCATGAAATTGAAAAGCACTATGAAATGAACTTTGAAAAGGTTGAAACTTGGCATGGTATAACCATTTCACACACAAAGCATGTGCAAAAATGTAGAGAGGGTTACAACAAAAACTGGATGCACTTCGTGTACAAACTAGACAATCTCTTTCGAAGTATGAGTGTTTCGTACGAAAAAACACATTTGTTACAACGACACTTCATTGTTTTCAAATTTATTACAACTCCAGACTTTTTTGTGTTCAATATGCATGATTCAAGGCTACGTCATCAACTTTCAACCCTTTCTGGCATCATTTGCTATTTTTCATCCATTTATTGATTTTTTTAGAGCTAAATGACTGTGAAATTGAAAAGCACTACAAAATGAACTCTGAAAAGGTTGAAACCTGGCATGGTATCATCATTTCACCCACATAGCATGTGCAAAATAGTAGAGAGGGTTACGGCGAAAACTGGATGCACTTCGTGTACAAACTAGACAATCTCTTTCGAAGTATGAGGGTTTCGGACGAAAAAACTCATCAGTTACACCGACACTTCATTTTTTAAACTTATTACAACTCCGGACTTTTTTTGCGTTCAGTATGCACCATTCAAGGCCAAATCATCAACTTTCAACCCTTTCTGGGATCATTTGCTATTTTTCATGCATCTACTGATTTGTTGTGAGAGCTAAATGACCATGAAATTGAAAAGCACTACAAAATGAACTTTGAAAAGGTTGAAACTTGGCATGGTATCATCATTTCACCCACATAGCATGTGCAAAAAAGTAAAGAAGGTTACGGCAAAAACTGGATGCACTTCGTGTATAAACTGGACAATCTCTTTTGAAGTATCAGGGTTTCTGACGAAAAAACTCATCTGTTACCCCGACACTTCATTTTTTTAAACTTATAACAACTCCATACTTTTTTGCATTCAATATGCACCATTCAAGGCCACGTCATCAACTTTCAACCCTTTCTGGCATCATTTGCTATTTTTCATGCATTTACTGATTTGTTGTGAGAGCTAAATGACTATGAAATTGAAAAGCACTACAAAATGAACTCTGAAAAGTTGAAACTTGGCATGGTATCATCATTTCACCCACATAGCATGTGCAAAAAAGTAGAGAGGGTTACTGCAAAAACTGGATGCACTTCGTGTACATATTGGACAATCTCTTTCGAAGTATCAGGGTTTCGGACGAAAAAATTCATCTGTTACATCGGCACTTCATTTTTTTTAAATTTATTACAACTTCGTACTTTTTTACATTCAGTATGCAGCATTCAAGGCCACGTCATCAACTTTCAACCCTTTCTGGCATCATTTGATATTTTTCATTCATTTACTGATTTGTTTTGAGAGCTAAATGACTGTGAAATTGAAAAACACTACAAAATGACATGTGAAAAGGTTTAAACTTCGCATCGTATCATGATTTCACCCACATAGCATGTGCAAAAAAATAGAGAGGGTTATTGAAAAAACTGGAAGCAATTCGTGTACAAACTGGACAATCACTTTCGAAGTATCTGGGGTTCAGACGAAAAAACTCATTTGTTACACCGACACTTCATTTTTTAAAACTTATTACAACTCCGGACTTTTTTGCGTTCAGTATGCACCATTCAAGGCCACGTCATCAACTTTCAACCCTTTCTGGCATCATTTGCTATTGTTCATGCATTTACTGATTTGTTGTGAGAGCTAAATGACCATGAAATTGAAAAGCACTACGAAATGAACTTTGAAAAGGTTGAAACTTGGCATGGTATAACCATTTCACACACAAAGCATGTGCAAAAATGTAGAGAGGGTTACAATAAAAACTGGATGCACTTCGTGTACAAACTAGACAATTTCTTTCGAAGTATGAGTGTTTCGTACGAAAAAACACATTTGTTACAACGACACTTCATTGTTTTCAAATTTATTACAACTCCAGACTTTTTTGTGTTCAGTATGCATGATTCAAGGCTACGTCATCAACTTTCAACCCTTTCTGGCATCATTTGCTATTTTTCATCCATTTACTGATTTTTTTAGAGCTAAATGACTGTGAAATTGAAAAGCACTACAAAATGAACTCTGAAAAGGTTGAAACCTGGCATGGTATCATCATTTCACCCACATAGCATGTGCAAAATAGTAGAGAGGGTTACGGCGAAAACTGGATGCACTTCGTGTACAAACTAGACAATCTCTTTCGAAGTATGAGGGTTTCGGACGAAAAAACTCATCAGTTACACCGACACTTCATTTTTTAAACTTATTACAACTCCGGACTTTTTTTGCGTTCAGTATGCACCATTCAAGGCCAAATCATCAACTTTCAACCCTTTCTGGGATCATTTGCTATTTTTCATGCATCTACTGATTTGTTGTGAGAGCTAAATGACCATGAAATTGAAAAGCACTACAAAATGAACTTTGAAAAGGTTGAAACTTGGCATGGTATCATCATTTCACCCACATAGCATGTGCAAAAAATTAAAGAAGGTTACGGCAAAAACTGGATGCACTTTGTGTATAAACTGGACAATCTCTTTTGAAGTATCAGGGTTTCTGACGAAAAAACTCATCTGTTACCCCGACACTTCATTTTTTTAAACTTATAACAACTCCATACTTTTTTGCATTCAATATGCACCATTCAAGGCCACGTCATCAACTTTCAACCCTTTCTGGCATCATTTGCTATTTTTCATGCATTTACTGATTTGTTGTGAGAGCTAAATGACTATGAAATTGAAAAGCACTACAAAATGAACTCTGAAAAGTTGAAACTTGGCATGGTATCATCATTTCACCCACATAGCATGTGCAAAAAAGTAGAGAGGGTTACTGCAAAAACTGGATGCACTTCGTGTACATACTGGACAATCTCTTTCGAAGTATCAGGGTTTCGGACGAAAAATTCATCTGTTACATCGGCACTTCATTTTTTTTAAATTTATTACAACTTCGTACTTTTTTACATTCAGTATGCAGCATTCAAGGCCACGTCATCAACTTTCAACCCTTTCTGGCATCATTTGATATTTTTCATTCATTTACTGATTTGTTTTGAGAGCTAAATGACTGTGAAATTGAAAAACACTACAAAATGACATGTGAAAAGGTTTAAACTTCGCATCGTATCATGATTTCACCCACATAGCATGTGCAAAAAAATAGAGAGGGTTATTGAAAAAACTGGAAGCACTTCGTGTACAAACTGGACAATCACTTTCGAAGTATCTGGGGTTCAGACGAAAAAACTCATTTGTTACACCGACACTTCATTTTTTAAAACTTATTACAACTCCAGACTTTTTTGCGTTCAGTATGCACCATTCAAGGCCACGTCATCAACTTTCAACCCTTTCTGGCATCATTTGCTATTGTTCATGCATTTACTGATTTGTTGTGAGAGCTAAATGACCATGAAATTGAAAAGCACTACGAAATGAACTTTGAAAAGGTTGAAACTTGGCATGGTATAACCATTTCACACACAAAGCATGTGCAAAAATGTAGAGAGGGTTACAACAAAAACTGGATGCACTTCGTGTACAAACTAGACAATTTCTTTCGAAGTATGAGTGTTTCGTACGAAAAAACACATTTGTTACAACGACACTTCATTGTTTTCAAATTTATTACAACTCCAGACTTTTTTGTGTTCAGTATGCATGATTCAAGGCTATGTCATCAACTTTCAACCCTTTCTGGCATCATTTGCTATTTTTCATCCATTTACTGATTTTTTTAGAGCTAAATGACTGTGAAATTGAAAAGCACTACAAAATGAACTCTGAAAAGGTTGAAACCTGGCATGGTATCATCATTTCACCCACATAGCATGTGCAAAATAGTAGAGAGGGTTACGGCGAAAACTGGATGCACTTCGTGTACAAACTAGACAATCTCTTTCGAAGTATGAGGCTTTCGGACGAAAAAACTCATCTGTTACACCGACACTTCATTTTTTAAACTTATTACAACTCCGGACTTTTTTTGCGTTCAGTATGCACCATTCAAGGCCAAATCATCAACTTTCAACCCTTTCTGGGATCATTTGCTATTTTTCATGCATCTACTGATTTGTTGTGAGAGCTAAATGACCATGAAATTGAAAAGCACTACAAAATGAACTTTGAAAAGGTTGAAACTTGGCATGGTATCATCATTTCACCCACATAGCATGTGCAAAAAAGTAAAGAAGGTTACGGCAAAAACTGGATGCACTTCGTGTATAAACTGGACAATCTCTTTTGAAGTATCAGGGTTTCTGACGAAAAAACTCATCTGTTACCCCGACACTTCATTTTTTTAAACTTATAACAACTCGATACTTTTTTGCATTCAATATGCACCATTCAAGGCCACGTCATCAACTTTCAACCCTTTCTGGCATCATTTGCTATTTTTCATGCATTTACTGATTTGTTGTGAGAGCTAAATGACTATGAAATTGAAAAGCACTACAAAATGAACTCTGAAAAGTTGAAACTTGGCATGGTATCATCATTTCACCCACATAGCATGTGCAAAAAAGTAGAGAGGGTTACTGCAAAAACTGGATGCACTTCGTGTACATACTGGACAATCTCTTTCGAAGTATCAGGGTTTCGGACGAAAAAATTCATCTATTACATCGGCACTTCATTTTTTTTAAATTTATTACAACTTCGTACTTTTTTACATTCAGTATGCAGCATTCAAGGCCACGTCATCAACTTTCAACCCTTTCTGGCATCATTTGATATTTTTCATTCATTTACTGATTTGTTTTGAGAGCTAAATGACTGTGAAATTGAAAAACACTACAAAATGAAATGTGAAAAGGTTTAAACTTGGCATGGTATCATGATTTCACCCACATAGCATGTGCAAAAAAATAGAGAGGGTTATTGAAAAAACTGGAAGCACTTCGTGTACAAACTGGACAATCTCTTTCAAAGTATCTGGGGTTCGGACGAAAAAACTCATTTGTTACACCGACACTTCATTTTTTTAAACTTATTACAACTCCGGACTTTTTTGCGTTCAGTATGCACCATTCAAGGCCACTACATCAACTTTCAACCCTTTCTGGCATCATTTGCTATTGTTCATGCATTTACTGATTTGTTGTGAGAGCTAAATGACCATGAAATTGAAAAGCACTACGAAATGAACTTTGAAAAGGTTGAAACTTGGCATGGTATCACCATTTCACACACATAGCATGTGCAAAAATGTAGAGAGGGTTACAGCAAAAACTGGATGCACTTCGTGTACAAACTAGACAATCTCTTTCGAAGTATCAGTGTTTCGTACGAAAAAACACATTTGTTACAACGACACTTCATTGTTTTCAAATTTATTAGAACTCCAGACTTTTT
>NC_057809.1:370593675-370594991 GCF_018294505.1 Triticum aestivum | reverse complement strand
GACTTTTTTGCGTTCAGTATGCACCATTCAAGGCCACGTCATCAACTTTCAACCCTTTCTGGCATCATTTGCTATTGTTCATGCATTTACTGATTTGTTGTGAGAGCTAAATGACCATGAAATTGAAAAGCACTACGAAATGAACTTTGAAAAGGTTGAAACTTGGCATGGTATAACCATTTCACACACAAAGCATGTGCAAAAATGTAGAGAGGGTTACAATAAAAACTGGATGCACTTCGTGTACAAACTAGACAATTTCTTTCGAAGTATGAGTGTTTCGTACGAAAAAACACATTTGTTACAACGACACTTCATTGTTTTCAAATTTATTACAACTCCAGACTTTTTTGTGTTCAGTATGCATGATTCAAGGCTACGTCATCAACTTTCAACCCTTTCTGGCATCATTTGCTATTTTTCATCCATTTACTGATTTTTTTAGAGCTAAATGACTGTGAAATTGAAAAGCACTACAAAATGAACTCTGAAAAGGTTGAAACCTGGCATGGTATCATCATTTCACCCACATAGCATGTGCAAAATAGTAGAGAGGGTTACGGCGAAAACTGGATGCACTTCGTGTACAAACTAGACAATCTCTTTCGAAGTATGAGGCTTTCGGACGAAAAAACTCATCTGTTACACCGACACTTCATTTTTTAAACTTATTACAACTCCGGACTTTTTTTGCGTTCAGTATGCACCATTCAAGGCCAAATCATCAACTTTCAACCCTTTCTGGGATCATTTGCTATTTTTCATGCATCTACTGATTTGTTGTGAGAGCTAAATGACCATGAAATTGAAAAGCACTACAAAATGAACTTTGAAAAGGTTGAAACTTGGCATGGTATCATCATTTCACCCACATAGCATGTGCAAAAAATTAAAGAAGGTTACGGCAAAAACTGGATGCACTTTGTGTATAAACTGGACAATCTCTTTTGAAGTATCAGGGTTTCTGACGAAAAAACTCATCTGTTACCCCGACACTTCATTTTTTTAAACTTATAACAACTCCATACTTTTTTGCATTCAATATGCACCATTCAAGGCCACGTCATCAACTTTCAACCCTTTCTGGCATCATTTGCTATTTTTCATGCATTTACTGATTTGTTGTGAGAGCTAAATGACTATGAAATTGAAAAGCACTACAAAATGAACTCTGAAAAGTTGAAACTTGGCATGGTATCATCATTTCACCCACATAGCATGTGCAAAAAAGTAGAGAGGGTTACTGCAAAAACTGGATGCACTTCGTGTACATACTGGACAATCTCTTTCGAAGTATCAGGGTTTCGGACGAAAAA
>NC_057809.1:370583207-370593665 GCF_018294505.1 Triticum aestivum | reverse complement strand
AAAATAGAGAGGGTTATTGAAAAAACTGGAAGCACTTCGTGTACAAACTGGACAATCTCTTTCAAAGTATCTGGGGTTCGGACGAAAAAACTCATTTGTTACACCGACACTTCATTTTTTTAAACTTATTACAACTCCGGACTTTTTTGCGTTCAGTATGCACCATTCAAGGCCACTACATCAACTTTCAACCCTTTCTGGCATCATTTGCTATTGTTCATGCATTTACTGATTTGTTGTGAGAGCTAAATGACCATGAAATTGAAAAGCACTACGAAATGAACTTTGAAAAGGTTGAAACTTGGCATGGTATCACCATTTCACACACATAGCATGTGCAAAAATGTAGAGAGGGTTACAGCAAAAACTGGATGCACTTCGTGTACAAACTAGACAATCTCTTTCGAAGTATCAGTGTTTCGTACGAAAAAACACATTTGTTACAACGACACTTCATTGTTTTCAAATTTATTAGAACTCCAGACTTTTTGCGTTCAGTATGCATGATTCAAGGCTACGTCATCAACTTTCAACCCTTTCTGGCATCATTTGCTTTTTTTCATCCATTTACTGATTTTTTTAGAGCTAAATGACCGTGAAATTGAAAAGCACTACAAAATGAACTCTGAAAAGTTGAAACTTGGAATGGTATCATCATTTCACTGTGACGCCCTCGATTCAATCGTACACTAATCATACACGCAAATGTGTACGATCAAGATGAAGGACTCACGGGAAGATATCACAACACAACTCTAGACAGAAATTAAAATAATACAAGCTTTATATTACAAGCCAGGGGCCTCGAGGGCTCGAATACATCAGCTTGAATACAAACGAGTCAGCGGAAGCAACAATATCTGAGTACAGACATGAGTTAAACAAGTTTGCCTTAAGAAGGCTAGCACAAAAGCATCTACGATCGAAAAGGCAAGGCCTCCTGCCTGGGAGCCTCCTAACTACTCTTGGTCGTCGGCGTCCGTCACGTGGTAGTAGGCACCCTCGGGGTAGCAGCCGTCGTCAATGGTGGCATCTGGCTCCTGGACTCCTCCATCTGGTTGCAACAACCAGAAAGAAGAAAGAAGGGGGAAAAGGGGGAGCAAAGCAACCGTGAGTACTCATCCAAAGTACTCGCAAGCAAGGATCTACACTACATATGCAACATTATCAAAGGAAGGCTGTATATGTGGACTGAGCTGCAGAAATGCCAGAATAGAGAGAAGGTCTAGTCCTATCGAAGACTAGCATCTTCTGGAAACCACCATCTTGCAGCAAACAAGAGGGAGTAGAGTAGCATAAAGTAAAGCGGTAGTAGTGTTATCAACCTCAGCCAGAGATCCTTTCTCGACTCCCTGCGAGAAAGCAATCCCAGAGCCATACTATCCAGTTATCATCACAATCAAATCCTCATCACCATCCAGTTCTCATCACAAGTATCCAGTTCTAGTTGTATCGATCGGGATACAACTCCAAGTGTCCGTTACCGTAGGACAGGCTATGCATAGATTAGTTCTTCCCTGCAGGGGTGCACCAACTTACCCACCACGCTCGCTTAACTCCGGCCGGACACACTTTCCAGGGTCATGCCCGGCCTCGGCCAAACAATACGCCGCAACCCGACCTAGACTTAACAGAGAGGTCAGCATGCCGGACTAAACCTATGCCCCCAGGGGTCATGGGCCATCTCCCCGGAAACTCCTGCACGTTGCGTGGGCGGCCGGTGAGCAGACCTAGCTACCTCCCTAAAAAGGCAGGAGCTTACCAGTCCAACCCGGCGCGCGCCGCTCCGTCGCTGACGTCTATTAAGCTTCGGCTGATGTACACGACGCAGAATGCCCATACTATGCCCACGTGATGGTTAGTGCTATCAGGCCAGAGGCCCCTCGGATCAAATATCCAAATCGTAGTGGATTAGGAACGCGCGGTAACAAGCAGAGACTCACGAAAGAGGTGACCCCGTTGCCCCGTCTCGTGGACTTGCGGCAAGGGCTAAGAATGCCCGGCCCTGCCTCGTAATTATCTCACGGGCACCTTCCAGGTCAACCCGTCTCCACATCACTTTCCAATTAACAGTTGTAAAGTCCAAGTATCCGTGTGTCCAAACATCAAGAGGAAAACCCAAGGAATCACCCCCGGTGGGTTCCACTCAATGTAATCATCAAGGTGAACGTAGAGGAATCACCCTCGAGGTTCACACTTGAGGGGTTGCACGACAGAGCCGTATCGGAAGTGGTTAAGGAGGAAATCACCCTCGATGACCACGACCGAATAGCTACACTACAGGTTAACATCAGAAGTGCTGTAGAGGTCTCACCCTTGGCACTCGATAGTAACCCAGCAGTGTCGAGCAACTAAGGGGAAAGTGATGTGCGGTGCCGGGGCCTGGTCTTCAATCCCTTTGATCGGGTCTTCAATGATGAAGCAGGGGCAACAAGGACAAGGTGGGGGTCACTGATGGATCACTAACCAACCTATACTAAGCAATTTAGGATAAGCAGGTAAGGTACAATAACAGGTACAAAAGCAGGCTATGCATCAGAATAGGAGCATACAATAATAGTAGCAAAATCTAATGCAAGCATGAGAGAAAGGAATGGGCGATATCGGGATGATCAAAGGGGGGGCTTGCCTGGTTGCTCTGGCAAGGAGGAGTCGTCGTCGACGTAGTCGATCACAGGGGCAACATTGATCTCGGGGTCTACCGAAGAGAAGAGGGGGAAGAAACAGTAAATATAAAGCAGACATAGCATCACAAAGCGTAACATGGAAATATGTTGTGCCGGGTGTGACCTAACGCCTGGCTACACGGCATAGGTGAAGGGGGAATTCAACCGGGAATGTATTCCCGGTTCCGGACCCGTGTCACACAGATGACTCGAGGGGAATGTTCCATGTTCAGATAGTTAGAGGCATCTGACAGGTATGTGGTTAGCGTATTCGGGTTCGTCTCGTCGTTCTGAGTAACTTTCATGTATAAAGTTTTTCCGTCCGAGCTACAGTTTTTTTTTCTATGAATTTCTAAAGTTTAAAGGATTTTTTTAATTTATTTAATTCCAATTATAAACAGTGAAATGTCTTTTTAAACTCAGCGGGGGGCTAGTCACACTCAAAGACATGTGGGGTCAAGAAGCTGGGTTGACTCAGTCAACACCTTTATAGTCAATCAATGAACAGTGCATTGGGCCCTACTTGTCATTGGCACAAACTATTAATTGGGCTCTTAAATAAAAGTAAAAAGGGCCACATGTCATATGTACATAGACTATTCTAGCCATTAATTAACACGGTACTAATCTAAGCCAGGCCGGCCACTACTCCGGCCACGTGCACGACGCACACACACAACACACACAAGTTAGTAGGCTAGGAGTTATTAACATAAGATGTCATTTTGTGATTTTTGTAGGATTTAATCCTTACATCTTTTGAATTTGGTCCAATGGGATGTTTTGAACCTTGCCAAGCGTACTACACGCCCATATAATTTTTATCTATGCTCGAGCTTGTTTTGCTACTGTTGAAGTGCTTTCTAGAGGCCTAGTCAGTGTAAAAACAGAAAAGCTAGCCACTGCTACAGTAACTGAATGTTACTGTAGCGGCAGACAGAGGAACAGCGGCGGTAGCAGCTTCAGCGGAGAGCAGCAGTAGAAATCAGCAGCAGAGCAGCAGCGAGGCAGAGGAGGAGCAGCAGCGCAGCGGCGCGGCGAGGCTGGAGGTGGGCGTGGCCGGGTAGAGGCGGGCTCAACCACCCACTCAAACGCACACACACACTGTACGCACGCACACACACAAAGCACACGCCACACTTGGCCATGGCCGTGGCCATGACCAGTAGCAGCAGCACGTAGCGTACACACGGGGAGGCTGTAGGCGATGGGGCAGCAGGGGAGGATGGTGCGCCGGCTCGCAGAGGAGGGCGCCAGCGTGGCGCCAGGCCAGGACGCGCGGGACGCGGGCGCGATGATGAGCAGCAGTAGCGTTGCGGCGAGGTGAGCGATAGCAGCGGCAACAGCAACCAGCAGCGATGGTGAAAGAAGCAACTAACAGCCGCGGCGGCGCCTATGCAACAGCAGGCAGGCATGGCCGGGGGTTCGCAGCGCGGACAGAGGGCGGCAACAGCGGGCACGCGCGCTGTGACGCAGGGCGTGGCCCGGAGACCCCGAGGTGCAGTAAGGAACGCGGGTGTGCCCGGGACTAGCGGCAGCAACGGCGAGCATCGGTGGCCATGACGAGCGTGAGTGACAAGGAGATACCACACAAAATCAAAGGGGAAAACAGAGGGGAGATCGAGGAGAGCTCACAGCAGCGGTTGCTGGCGAGAAGGGAGGACGCGGGGTGGCCCGGGGGCGTCGGGAGCTTCGAGGGAGATGACGAAGCAGAGGAGCGTGCGCGGGGAAGGACGACGACGACGGCGAGCTGCAGGGCGGTCCGGCTCGTCCTGGTGCTCGAGATGGACGAGGACAGTGGCGCCGGTCCTCCTAGATGCCTTGGCGCAGCTCGGGGAGGAGGGTGGCCGCGACGATTTCGGAGCCACGGCGACCGCGGCGCTCGGCTCCGATCCAGATCGAGAGAGAGGCGAGCGAGGGATGAAGAGAGAGATGGGGAGTGTACTAGGGTTTGCTAGGGGACGAGAGGGGAACCTTATACGCGCGGGGAGGCGACGGATGGCCGCCACGGCGGCATGGTGCGGCCATGGCCGGGGGATCTCTGCCACGACCCTCGGTGAACAGGAAGAAGGCGAAAGGGGGCCTAGATGGGTTGGGTCGGCTCCTGTAGCTAGCTGGGCTAAAGTGCACAGTAGCTTCTGGCCTTTTGTCTTTTCTTTTTTTTGTTTTTCTTTTTCCAGTAGTTTTTTGCATTTACTTTCAGCCACGAATGACTTTGCAAAAATATGCCACTGGCCAAACAAATTCAAAGAAATATTGTGCACAACCACAAAAAGTTTGGAAGAAGTTTGAATTAGTTGGAATTTGCAAAAAGATGGAAAAGCAATTAATTTGCTGAGTGGCACTGTTTTAATTTGCTATAGTCCATCTTAGCTTGGAGGTGATGTTGTTTTCCTTAACAATCATTTGTTATGGAATTTTTACTAAGTGATGGACTATTTTGCAGCAACTTTTGTGCAATTTCAAAAATCATTTGCAAATTGAATTTGATTCCAAAGTGGAATTTCAAATGAGATTTGAATCAAAGGTGATTAAGCACTGTTTGGAAAAATGATTAGCTTAATCACAGTGGGTTACTGTAGCATGACACTGGGGGTGTTACAAATCTCCTCCACTACAAGAAATCTCATCCCGAGATTTAAGAGGTGGAGTAAGGGGAAAGACTCGGGAAGGAAGGAGCTCAACACAAGATAGGTACGTGGGGACTATGTGAGTGAACGTGGCATAGAGGCATCTCTCGAGCTGAAATTCAAGGAAGTCATCGAGAGCAAGGTGAGGTGCAATAAGACGCTTCAACCTGGTAGACAATCGTTTGTTGCCTAAAACAAGGGGGGGATGAAAGGGGTTCCGAGCAATGGTAGTAAGTATCGTGTCTGATACCGGAATAGATTGCCTCTCGGAAGGTAGCTCGGGATTTTCATATGAAGCCAAGTGTGATAAATAACCTTAGAAACAAGGGTGTACAGGAGAGCCAGGTTTCGATCTTGTGGAACTGTGGGTTATCGGCCCACCATGTGGGTTAAAAGCAGGAAGGCGCTAACATCGTGTATGGTCATGATAGCAAGGCAGGTCAGAGGATAGCCTGTCAGTTATGTTGGCAACAAAGTTTGGTACCAAGGGCGTGGGAAGAAGAGAACCATTTTCCTGCTCGTAAGACGAGGCGGACCAATAGGCAAAGTTCTCGTCCATCGGTGGTTACCGGAATGTCATCAACAATAGTATCAGTGTCTTACTAACAGAGTTGTACACCGGGGTGCTTACTTAAGCAAGGATTTATCTCTGTTCAGACAAGTTAGATTACCAAAAAGGTTAAACAAAACAGTGGAAAGGAAAATGTGATTATCAGATTAAACAGACCAGTTGCAAGGAAAAATGTGTTTATACCTAGGTATAAGAGTATATCTTTCCCAAGGAAAGGCATAGCATGATATAAATGATAAGGCTCCAAGTATGAAACCAGTTAGACAAAGGGGCAATGAATTTATGAGGTTTACCCATACAATGGTGTTTGGATAATTGATCAAGAAGATTTAGCATTGCGCTTCCAATGTTCTTGTTGATGTTCGGAGTACCATAGACATGCTTCGGGATAGCATTGACGTGGTCATCAGGGAAAGGCCAGACTTTGGATACACAAAGACCCATTGGAAACAACTTATAGAATAAGTCGTACAATTTTAGCAAGGAAAAGATGATGATGGGGCCCACGGGCTCAGCAACAATTCACCAAGGGGGCAAGGATGGTATTTCTCATCATGAATTCGGTTGATATCCTGGAAAATTTTGGAATGATGATGATGATCACGACACATTTGTCGAGAGGTTTCATGAAGATGTAATCGATCGGCGACGACATCAAGTCAAAGGAATGATGAAGCGAAAGGTTACTGGAACCACGGGTACGACACAAACTCGAAACCAAGCTTGTTGTTCAAGGTGAAATGCTATGACGAGGAAGATTGACGTAAGTTAGCTCATTATCAAAAATTGTGCTCCGGGAAGGTCCAGGTAGCACAGTTTAAATTTAGTACGACAATGATGTAGCCAATCAGGTAGGAATGATGTGACGGAGTATCACTTCAATTAAGAATTTACAAGAGGTAGTGCAATCACACAATATTCTTGAGATAACAAGGGGCAATACTTGAGGTAGATCAAAAATAGAGGTTAGACATATGAAATGATCTGCAGAAGACAAGTATTTTAACTTGTCCGAGAAAAGGAATCAAAGAATATCAATATGGCCGGAACCACGATTACAGAAAACCAAACCTCAAAAATAAGATGAACTTTGTAACACCCTCGATGCGACTATATCTCCCACGTGTCGGGGCACGACTTAGAGGCATAATCGCATTGAAGGCATAAGTCGCAAGTGAGGTAATCTTCACACAACCCATGTAATATAATGAGGGAAAGAGATACATAGTTGGCTTACAATCGCCACTTCACACAATTACAAGAATAAAGCATTACATCAACCAGATACAATCAAGGTCCGACTACGGAACCAAAATAAAAGAAGAACCCCAAATGCGACAAAAGGTCCCCGATCGACCCCAACTGGGCTCCACTACTGATCAACTAAAACGAAACAACACAAAGGGCAAGATCTTCATCGAGCTCCTCCTTGAGCTTGGTTGCGTCATCTGCACGGACTCAACGGCACCTGCAAGCTGGTTTTGGAAGTATCTGTGAGCCACAGGGACTCAGCAATCTCGCACCCGCGAGATCAAGACTATTTAAGCTTATAGGAAGGATGGAGTAATGAGGTGGAGCTGCAGCAAGCGACTAGCATATATGGTGGCTAACATACGCAAATGAGAGCGAGAAGAGAAGGCAAAGCACGGTCGATAAAAGTATGATCAAGAAGTGATCCTATAGCAACCTACGTCAGGCATAACTCCAACAACCATGTTCACTTCCCGGACCCCGCCGGAAAGAGACCATCACGGTTACACACGCGGTTGATGTATTTTAATTAAGGTCAACTTCGGGTTTTCTACAACCGGACGTTAACAAATTCCCATCTGCCCATAACCACGGGCACGGCTTTCGAAAGTTCAAATCCCTGCAGGGGTGTCCCAACTTAGCCCATGACAAGCTCTCGCGGTCAACGAAGGAATAGACCTCCACCCGAGACATTCCGATCAGACTCGGTATCCCGGTACAACAAGACATTTCGACAGGGTAAAACTAAACCAGCAATACCGCCCGATGCGCCGACATCCTGATAGGAGCTGCACATATCTCGTTCTCAGGGCAACACCGGATGAGCGCTCCGTACAACTAAAACCAACCCTCAAGTTTCCCCGAGGTGGCGCTGCAAAGGACTCTAGTTCGGACCAACACTTAGACAAGCACTGGCCCGGGGGGGGGTTAAAATAAAGATGACCCTCGGGATGCGCGACTCCCAAAGGAAAAAGGCTAGGTGGCAAATGGTAAAACCAATGTTGGGCATTGCTGGAAAAGCTTTACTTAAGGCGAACTGTCAAGGGGTTCCCATTATAGCCCAACCGCGTAAGGGACGCAAAATCCGGGAACATAACACCGATATGACGGAAACTAGGGCGGCAAGAGTGGAACAAAACACCAGGCATAAGGCCGAGCCTTCCACCCTTTACCAAGTATATAGATGCATTAATTAAATAAGATATATTGTGATATCCCAACAAATAAATATCCCAACAAGGAACAACATCTCCATGTTCCAACAAGGAACAAACTTCAATCTTCACCTGCAACTAACAACGCTATAAGAGGGGCTGAGCAAAGCGGTAACATAGCCAATCAACGGTTTGCTAGGACATTGGTGGGTTAGAGGCTGAACATGGCAATTTGGGTGGCTGACAAGCAAGTGGTAGGCATCGTAGCAATGGCATAGCAAAAGAGCGAGCAAACTAGCATAGCAAAGATAGTAGTGATTTCGAGGGTATGATCATCTTGCCTGAAATCCCGCAAGGAAGAAGAATGAGTCCATGAAGAAGACAAACGGACGTAGTCGAACGAATCCTCACAACTCCGGAACGAAACCGAAGCTAACGAGAGAAGCAACCCGGAAAGAAACAAACAACATAGTAAACACACAAGCATAAACAGGTCATGATGCACAAACAAGTATGATACATGTCCGGTTTAATGAGGCATGGCATGGGAAAGTGCACAAACAATCCTACAAATTAAGTGGAGCTCAATATGCAACGAGTTGCATATTGACGAAACACCACAACAAGTTATTTAGTTCGATCTCGTTTATGTACCCAACAATATTAAATGTTGGTTAACATGGCAAGAGGGTGAAGCAAAACAAAACTATACCATCTAAACAATTTAAATGGGGCCGGATATAAAAACAACAAATCCGGTAAATCCCCATATGCCTTAGCAATTTAATGCAACAACAATTTAAACATTTTAATGTTGTTAACATGATGCAGATGACATGCTCAAGTTTTATGCAATTTTAAGAAAAGTTGACAAGAGAAAATTAAGAAGCATTTGTCATCACGGCGGAAAGAAAAGGGTGCCACGGCGGCGAAACAAAAATGGTGCCACGGCAACATATCGTTTCCGGTAGCTCACGGAGATACCGGTGCAAAAGGAGGCGTGCGGATGCGTGCATGGATGGTGGGGTGATCCCGGATTCCGGGTGTCCCACATGATGGTGGCATGGCTTACGGCGAACGTGCAAGGAACAATTCGGACATGGTGCAAACACGGGCATCTCATACAACAAAGCATCTCATCGCGGTCGTCGTCTCGGGGTTATACCTTGAAGCGTGCATTCGGGGCGGAACGCGTTCGTAGTGGAAGTAGTCGTTCACGGAGCGGTCGTCGTCGGAAGTAGAGGAAGTAGTCGTTCACGCGTCCGATGGTAACAGTACTCGGTCGTTTTGAAGAGGTACTTGGGGTCATTCGAACTTGCCGATCTCGTCATCTCGAAGGGGTACTTGACGTTCTTAGCGATTCCGAAGACGAGGTAGAGGTACACTTGACGGTTTTCGGCGACGGTAGTGGTACATGTTCTCGTAGATGTTCGGGGTCGTCACCATTCGTAGTCGATGTAGTTGAACTTGACGAAACCCTACGGGGTCGTCACCATTCGTAGTCGATGTAGTTGAACTTGACGAAACCCTCAGCGGCAGTAGTGGTGAATGGTCTTTGCTTCGTAGTCGGACTTGACGAATCCGCGTAGTGGTACTTGTCGGTCTCGGTCAGGGCGTTCCTGGTCTTGAGGAGGTCCCCGAAAGAGAGCTTGGCGGCCACGGGGACATGGAGCTGCGGTCTTGGCGTCGGGCAGGGGATCGAAGGCAAACGAGGGGTGCGTGTAAGAGTGCTGCTGGAGAGGCCGGAGTTGCGGCCGTTGGAGGCGGGGCCGGTCGATGCTGTCCGATCGGGGACGAAGCCGGAGAAGTAGGGGCGGAGCTGGGAAGAAGCGGCTGCAGCAGGAGCTTGGGGTCGGGTGGGCCAAGGCGTGGAGGATGAACCAGGTGGCCACGGCGAGGAGGCGCAATGGCAGGGCCGACGGGAGCAGCAGCTCGGACGGCGAGGCGTGGCCATGGAAGGAGCCTGGACGCGAGGGACGCTAGCGGCGGGGCCGCGCGCGAGGTGGCCCTCCCGGTGGTCGCCGACAGCGGCAGGTGGCGATGGGTCACCGGAGCGGGCGATGGCCGGACGGGTCACGGCGGAGATGGCCTGGAGGTTGAGGTCGAACGGAGGGAGGAGGAGGCACGGGCACTGATGAGGCTGGGGGCGCCGGATCACGGTTTCGGTGGATTGGGGGCCTCTCCCG
>NC_057809.1:370564156-370583197 GCF_018294505.1 Triticum aestivum | reverse complement strand
CTGATGAGGCTGGGGGCGCCGGATCACGGTTTCGGTGGATCGGGGGCCTCTCCCGATTGGGACGAGGATGGAGGGGGCGAGCGAGTGAGGGGATCGGGCACGTCGCGGGATCGAGGAGAGGTGCGTGGGTGCTGGCGGCGCAAGTGAATCGAGAGGAGGGGGTGTTGGGGATCGAGGCTGGCTAGGGTTAGAGCGGGGCGCGGCTGGGCCTAATGGGCCAGGAGGATTGCGAGGAAGCAGGCCGGCCCGGCTGCTGGGCTCTCTCTCCCTCTATTTGCTCTAATAAAAAAACAGAAGAAGAAAAAAAAAAGGAAGAAAAGGGAAGAAAAGAAAAAAAAGGTAGAGAAAGAGTTTGGGCACGGGAATAAATTTCCCGGACTCGCAAAAATGCGCATGTTCCAAGAAAAATGGAGTGGGCATTTTTGAACGTTCAAATTCAAACTCATTTGATTTAAAATCAAATGGTTTGAATAGGAAGTGAGGGTTAGGAAGGTCGAAAAATGATCGGATTTTTGGTGGAGCTCCGGAAAATGATGAAATAATTTATGGGCAGAGTTGGAGACCAAGAATTAAGATAATAAAGGCATTGGGAATTATTTTGCAAGTGTGTTATGGTGATTTCCGAAATAAAGAAATATTTAATATAGCTCCCTAAATATCGGGAGGGTTTGTTATAAAGAGAAGTCATCCTTCCCTCGATTTAAATGGACCGAAGATCCATACAATTTATTTAGTTGAGGTTTTAAAAAAAAATTAATGATATGATGGCATGATGACATGATGCAATGCACATGATGCAAGGATGAATGCAACAAATAAAACAAATCACACGACGAAACTCGGAGTAGCTGGAAGTCTTCTGGAGCGTCGGTCTCGGGGCGTTACAACACTCCACCACTATGAGAGGATCTCGTCCCGAGATCTAGATTGGCACCGGAGGGACAACGGAAAAGAAAGAGAAGAGGTAAAACTAAGTTGCTTCTTTTACAAATGAGTGAAACCAAAGAACCTTGCGAGGTTGAACAAATTCGGGAAAAGAATACCACGAAGGTGAACTAGGTCGAAAACACTACGTTAGAAATGAGGGACAAAGAGCATTTGCGAAAAACCTTGAGGTTGAAGGGAAGATATATATTGAAAACACACCGGTTAAGGAAGGGGATCAAGGAAGACCAAATTCGAACAGCACTCCGGTTGAAAAGTGATACAAGACTAGATAAGATGAAAAGAACTTGAGCAGAGGACACGACACTCTGGTTAAATGGATAAGCACGAAAAGAACATGATCTTTGACAAACGAGATGATGGGTTGAAAAGAGCAACATCACAATGACGCCGGAACGAAGGGAAACAAGATGTTGAGAGATCACAGATACAACAAATGCTAGAATGGAGTTGTTGAAAACCAACAACGAAAATAATAATCTTGATATGGGCTTATGGAAACATCTCAACATTATGAGGTGACAACCGGCCACTAACGGAACAATTACTTGCTTGAGATTAACGAAGAGATGAAAACTTGTTCCATCAAGATGGAAAAGAGATAACTTGGGTCATTAATAAGCACCAAATAGCAACATTCCTTAGGGAAGGCTTTAGGTGAAATCTATACCAAGATAACTCCAATGAAGAGATTGACGGTTGAAAAGATCTCTTGAACCAAGAGAAACAGATGGATTTAAATATGTCACTCTTGAAAACTTGTGAATCATGAAGCAACGAAGGGGAATTATCAAGAAGGACATAATACCACCTCCAAAGATACGGTAGAAAGAAATTGCACTCCGGATAGCAAGATGAAGAATGCTTGAGCTCCTCAAAACAAAACATGTGTTGAGCACCATGTTTATTTTAGAGTATTAGCTTGGCGGGTCATAACTTCGAGAGAAAACCTGAAGAACAATTGAAGAATGAAAGGAATCCTTGATGAACCACCATGTAGAGCCTCCATGAAGAACTCCGGTAATAAAAGGATGATAAAAAGAAAGAGAAGTTGAAACACAAGGTGAAGCCTTGCGATGATTTAGATGGAGCTTCGCGATGAGATAATGCGGAAAACTTAGAACTCCAGAAGAAAGATGAACAACAAGCAGCCAAGAATTTATTCCTCCTGAACAAACTCTGAAGGAAAGGATTAATCACTTGGATGAAACCAGAATAAGAATTATGTTATGCTTATCCTTCACCAATTAAATTGACGACAATCAACGGATTTGGCATACTACTTATTCTCGTAGACAGGATTAAAATAGATATATCAAAACTTGAGAAGGTCTTCAACGAACCACCGGTAGGATTGGAACAACAAATGAATTGATATGATGAACAAGGAAGAGAGATCTTCAAAGAACCACCGTAAGAATTGAAAAGAACGAATAAAAGATAACGAATCACCGGAAGAATTTGCAAATGAACGAGGATGCTTGAGAGGATTTAGATACATGAGAACAAAGAGATCAAGAACTGATTAGAGGATATTCGATAGATGCATCGGCAAGATAGGAGAATGATAAATGACGGCTGAGAATGAATAAACCTGAATTGATGGACTCCGGATGACAAACTGAGAAGACTCTTGAATATCTCCTGATGGGTGAAAAAGATTCTCACAATCGAAAACAATTATGAGAGGATGGCAACAAGCTAGCATCATGAATCTTGAAGAGAATAGAGCAAGATTAAAGAGAAACTCTTCTTCGGTCTTCAAATGACAACGAGAAACACCACCGTGAATTGTTGAGGCACTCCGGAATGAATAATGGAAAGGTTTAGCCAACGATGAAAAGAATTTGAAAGGTTTTAGAGGAGGACATTTGACTGATGGCAATTCATTCTTACGTCACAACTTCGAAAAGAATTTTTGAGGATAGCTCCGGGAGAATTAGAAGAGCCAGGTAAGATCCTGGGAAAAGACCTGTGGGTTAGGGCCCACTCAAAAGAAGCACCGTTGAAATGATTTAAAGAGAGAGATTTTACCGGTTGAATTAAATGACTTGAATAAGATAGGACCTCGAAATAGCTTGAATGGATGCAAAGTGAAAACACAAATCTTCGAAATATCTTCAGCACTCCGGAACAATTAAATAGCGAGAAGTGAATGAATATGAGGTGCATCGGTATGAGAAGACATTGAAATGAGGAAAAAGGTATGATCAACAAAACTTGACTTGAATCCACCGGAGAAGAGAGAGGAATGAGGAATGACGAACTAGTAGAACATCTCCTTGAGAACCACTGGGTAAGAACATTGACGGAAAAGAATGGAGAAACTTCCACCAATAAAATGGATACTTGAAGAAGAAATCTTAGTCCTTGAAGAAAAACAAAAGGGAGGGAGGGTGGGAAAAAACAAAGGCAACTTGGAGATGGATGAAACAAACACCGTTGAGAAGAAGTGATAAATGATCTTGCAAATGTTGACGTGGACGGATCCACTTGAGGAGAGACACACCGGTTAAAAAAAAGGATTGACAAGACAGACTCGATGATCAAGAAGGATTAGTATTCACATAGCAATATGAGAACACCATTTAGGAAAGGTATGGATTCAACATTTGACTTCGAAGCAACTCGAATACCACAACTCAAAACAAAACAAAGGATTGGCTTGCAAAATAAGCCAGAACAAACATATGATAGAGATTTCGTCCGAAGTTTCCGTGGTGGGGCCTACACGGGCTCGATCGTACAGCACCATCATGTACAAGGCAGTGCACATGACATACGAAGCGTCCCCGAGTCGGCATAGCCAAGGACTCTTTAAGACACAACGAGACCACTGTAAAACCAACCGTGAATAGGCGGACCACTAGACGTCGAACCCCAATTTCATATCATACATCCGTCAGAAAGATATCCTAAGAGCTACTTGAATTCCCACCTATGAAACTCCCGAAATTTTCAGGTTATGCAATCAGGTGTTGGGGATACAGGGGAAGCATAATATCTCACCCAAAACTAACAAATCCTACATCCAGCTGTATCCATCCTTCAACACATAACCAAGAAACCTTCGGAAATCCTCTACCTCAACCTTCGAAAAGCATCCGTTATACAAGTTATGGCGATACTCCCGTACTCCCGCCCCAGTACTGGGTGGCGTCGAGGTTATCTCACCAACGAACTGCATAAAAGAGATTTTCGATGTCGGCGTACTAAACTCAAGTATAACAGAATTGCAACGATAAAATTATGATGACAACACCTCAGAGCTCAACTCCCCGGGACACTTCCACTAAACCCCTGACAGGAGGCACCAAGACAATGTTCTCATCATAAAACCATCGGAACGATTCCAAGATACCCGCGTGATCCTAAAATTTTTTTAGTGAAATTTGAGAAGAGAAGAGTCAAAACTCTACGTCATGATGCCTCACCAGAGCGACGAAGGGACTGGGGAGTAAAAAGAATTCCTAAACTCTCCGATATATATAATCCTAAATGACTCAAAACATTTTTCTAGACACAACTCGGCCGCTAAAAACGATCAAGCAGTGGGGCTCCTAAGGTCGGGGAAGGCTCTGATTACCAACTTGTAACACCCTCGATGCGACTATATCTCCCACGTGTCGGGGCACGACTTAGAGGCATAATCGCATTGAAGGCATAAGTCGCAAGTGAGGTAATCTTCACACAACCCATGTAATATAATGAGGGAAAGAGATACATAGTTGGCTTACAATCGCCACTTCACACAATTACAAGAATAAAGCATTACATCAACCAGATACAATCAAGGTCCGACTACGGAACCAAAATAAAAGAAGAACCCCAAATGCGACAAAAGGTCCCCGATCGACCCCAACTGGGCTCCACTACTGATCAACTAAAACGAAACAACACAAAGGGCAAGATCTTCATCGAGCTCCTCCTTGAGCTTGGTTGCGTCATCTGCACGGACTCAACGGCACCTGCAAGCTGGTTTTGGAAGTATCTGTGAGCCACGGGGACTCAGCAATCTCGCACCCGCGAGATCAAGACTATTTAAGCTTATAGGCAGGATGGAGTAATGAGGTGGAGCTGCAGCAAGCGACTAGCATATATGGTGGCTAACATACGCAAATGAGAGCGAGAAGAGAAGGCAAAGCACGGTCGATAAAAGTATGATCAAGAAGTGATCCTATAGCAACCTACGTCAGGCATAACTCCAACAACCATGTTCACTTCCCGGACCCCGCCGGAAAGAGACCATCACGGTTACACACGCGGTTGATGTATTTTAATTAAGGTCAACTTCGGGTTTTCTACAACCGGACGTTAACAAATTCCCATCTACCCATAACCGCGGGCACGGCTTTCGAAAGTTCAAATCCCTGCAGGGGTGTCCCAACTTAGCCCATGACAAGCTCTCGCGGTCAACGAAGGAATAGACCTCCACCCGAGACATTCCGATCAGACTCGGTATCCCGGTACAACAAGACATTTCGACAGGGTAAAACTAAACTAGCAATACCGCCCGATGCGCCGACATCCTGATAGGAGCTGCACATATCTCGTTCTCAGGGCAACACCGGATGAGCGCTCCGTACAACTAAAACCAACCCTCAAGTTTCCCCGAGGTGGCGCTGCAAAGGACTCTAGTTCGGACCAACACTTAGACAAGCACTGGCCCGGGGGGGTTAAAATAAAGATGACCCTCGGGATGCGCGACTCCCAAGGGAAAAAGGCTAGGTGGCAAATGGTAAAACCAATGTTGGGCATTGCTGGAAAAGCTTTACTTAAGGCGAACTGTCAAGGGGTTCCCATTATAGCCCAACCGCGTAAGGGACGCAAAATCCGGGAACATAACACCGATATGACGGAAACTAGGGCGGCAAGAGTGGAACAAAACACCAGGCATAAGGCCGAGCCTTCCACCCTTTACCAAGTATATAGATGCATTAATTAAATAAGATATATTGTGATATCCCAACAAATAAATATCCCAACAAGGAACAACATCTCCATGTTCCAACAAGGAACAAACTTCAATCTTCACCTGCAACTAACAACGCTATAAGAGGGGCTGAGCAAAGCGGTAACATAGCCAATCAACGGTTTGCTAGGACATTGGTGGGTTAGAGGCTGAACATGGCAATTTGGGTGGCTGACAAGCAAGTGGTAGGCATCGTAGCAATGGCATAGCAAAAGAGCGAGCAAACTAGCATAGCAAAGATAGTAGTGATTTCGAGGGTATGATCATCTTGCCTGAAATCCCGCAAGGAAGAAGAATGAGTCCATGAAGAAGACAAACGTACGTAGTCGAACGAATCCTCACAACTCCGGAACGAAACCGAAGCTAACGAGAGAAGCAACCCGGAAAGAAACAAACAACATAGTAAACACACAAGCATAAACAGGTCATGATGCACAAACAAGTATGATACATGTCCGGTTTAATGAGGCATGGCATGGGAAAGTGCACAAACAATCCTACAAATTAAGTGGAGCTCAATATGCAACGAGTTGCATATTGACGAAACACCACAACAAGTTATTTAGTTCGATCTCGTTTATGTACCCAACAATATTAAATGTTGGTTAACATGGCAAGAGGGTGAAGCAAAACAAAACTATACCATCTAAACAATTTAAATGGGGCCGGATATAAAAACAACAAATCCGGTAAATCCCCATATGCCTTAGCAATTTAATGCAACAACAATTTAAACATTTTAATGTTGTTAACATGATGCAGATGACATGCTCAAGTTTTATGCAATTTTAAGAAAAGTTGACAAGAGCAAATTAAGAAGCATTTGTCATCACGGCGGAAAGAAAAGGGTGCCACGGCGGCGAAACAAAAATGGTGCCACGGCAACATATCGTTTCCGGTAGCTCACGGAGATACCGGTGCAAAAGGAGGCGTGCGGATGCGTGCATGGATGGTGGGGTGATCCCGGATTCCAGGTGTCCCACATGATGGTGGCATGGCTTACGGCGAACGTGCAAGGAACAATTCGGACATGGTGCAAACACGGGCATCTCATACAACAAAGCATCTCATCGCGGTCGTCGTCTCGGGGTTATACCTTGAAGCGTGCATTCGGGGCGGAACGCGTTCGTAGTGGAAGTAGTCGTTCATGGAGCGGTCGTCGTCGGAAGTAGAGGAAGTAGTCGTTCACGCGTCCGATGGTAACAGTACTCGGTCGTTTCGAAGAGGTACTTGGGGTCATTCGAACTTGCCGATCTCGTCATCTCGAAGGGGTACTTGACGTTCTTAGCGATTCCGAAGACGAGGTAGAGGTACACTTGACGGTTTTCGGCGACGGTAGTGGTACATGTTCTCGTAGATGTTCGGGGTCGTCACCATTCGTAGTCGATGTAGTTGAACTTGACGAAACCCTACGGGGTCGTCACCATTCGTAGTCGATGTAGTTGAACTTGACGAAACCCTCAGCGGCAGTAGTGGTGAATGGTCTTTGCTTCGTAGTCGGACTTGATGAATCCGCGTAGTGGTACTTGTCGGTCTCGGTCAGGGCGTTCCTGGTCTTGAGGAGGTCCCCGAAAGAGAGCTTGGCGGCCACGGGGACATGGAGCTGGGGTCTTGGCGTCGGGCAGGGGATCGAAGGCAAACGAGGGGTGCGTGTAAGAGTGCTGCTGGAGAGGCCGGAGTTGCGGCCGTTGGAGGCGGGGCCGGTCGATGCTGTCCGATCGGGGACGAAGCCGGAGAAGTAGGGGCGGAGCTGGGAAGAAGCGGCTGCAGCAGGAGCTTGGGGTCGGGTTGGCCAAGGCGTGGAGGATGAACCAGGTGGCCTCGGCGAGGAGGCGCAATGGCAGGGCCGACGGGAGCAGCAGCTCGGACGGCGAGGCGTGGCCATGGAAGGAGCCTGGACGCGAGGGACGCTAGCGGCGGGGCCGCGCGCGAGGTGGCCCTCCCGGTGGTCGCCGACAGCGGCAGGTGGCGATGGGTCACCGGAGCGGGCGATGGCCGGACGGGTCACGGCGGAGATGGCCTGGAGGTTGAGGTCGAACGGAGGGAGGAGGAGGCACGGGCGCTGATGAGGCTGGGGGCGCCGGATCACGGTTTCGGTGGATCGGGGGCCTCTCCCGATTGGGACGAGGATGGAGGGGGCGAGCGAGTGAGGGGATCGGGCACGTCGCGGGATCGAGGAGAGGTGCGTGGGTGCTGGCGGCGCAAGTGAATCGAGAGGAGGGGGTGTTGGGGATCGAGGCTGGCTAGGGTTAGAGCGGGGCGCGGCTGGGCCTAATGGGCCAGGAGGATTGCGAGGAAGCAGGCCGGCCCGGCTGCTGGGCTCTCTCTCCCTCTATTTGCTCTAATAAAAAAAACAGAAGAAGAAAAAAAAAGGAAGAAAAGGGAAGAAAAGAAAAAAAAGGTAGAGAAAGAGTTTGGGCACGGGAATAAATTTCCCGGACTCGCAAAAATGCGCATGTTCCAAGAAAAATGGAGTGGGCATTTTTGAACGTTCAAATTCAAACTCATTTGATTTAAAATCAAATGGTTTGAATAGGAAGTGAGGGTTAGGAAGGTCCAAAAATGATCGGATTTTTGGTGGAGCTCCGGAAAATGATGAAATAATTTATGGGCAGAGTTGGAGACCAAGAATTAAGATAATAAAGGCATTGGGAATTATTTTGCAAGTGTGTTATGGTGATTTCCGAAATAAAGAAATATTTAATATAGCTCCCTAAATATCGGGAGGGTTTGTTATAAAGAGAAGTCATCCTTCCCTCGATTTAAATGGACCGAAGATCCATACAATTTATTTAGTTGAGGTTTTAAAAAAAAATTAATGATATGATGGCATGATGACATGATGCAATGCACATGATGCAAGGATGAATGCAACAAATAAAACAAATCACACGACGAAACTCGGAGTAGCTGGAAGTCTTCTGGAGCGTCGGTCTCGGGGCGTTACAACACTCCACCACTATGAGAGGATCTCGTCCCGAGATCTAGATTGGCACCGGAGGGACAACGGAAAAGAAAGAGAAGAGGTAAAACTAAGTTGCTTCTTTTACAAATGAGTGAAACCAAAGAACCTTGCGAGGTTGAACAAATTCGGGAAAAGAATACCACGAAGGTGAACTAGGTCGAAAACACTACGTTAGAAATGAGGGACAAAGAGCATTTGCGAAAAACCTTGAGGTTGAAGGGAAGATCTATATTGAAAACACGCCGGTTAAGGAAGGGGATCAAGGAAGACCAAATTCGAACAGCACTCCGGTTGAAAAGTGATACAAGACTAGATAAGATGAAAAGAACTTGAGCAGAGGACACGACACTCTGGTTAAATGGATAAGCACGAAAAGAACATGATCTTTGACAAACGAGATGATGGGTTGAAAAGAGCAACATCACAATGACTCCGGAACGAAAATAGAGAGGGTTATTGAAAAAACTGGAAGCACTTCGTGTACAAACTGGACAATCTCTTTCAAAGTATCTGGGGTTCGGACGAAAAAACTCATTTGTTACACCGACACTTCATTTTTTTAAACTTATTACAACTCCGGACTTTTTTGCGTTCAGTATGCACCATTCAAGGCCACTACATCAACTTTCAACCCTTTCTGGCATCATTTGCTATTGTTCATGCATTTACTGATTTGTTGTGAGAGCTAAATGACCATGAAATTGAAAAGCACTACGAAATGAACTTTGAAAAGGTTGAAACTTGGCATGGTATCACCATTTCACACACATAGCATGTGCAAAAATGTAGAGAGGGTTACAGCAAAAACTGGATGCACTTCGTGTACAAACTAGACAATCTCTTTCGAAGTATCAGTGTTTCGTACGAAAAAACACATTTGTTACAACGACACTTCATTGTTTTCAAATTTATTAGAACTCCAGACTTTTTTGCGTTCAGTATGCATGATTCAAGGCTACGTCATCAACTTTCAACCCTTTCTGGCATCATTTGCTATTTTTCATCCATTTACTGATTTTTTAGAGCTAAATGACCGTGAAATTGAAAAGCACTACAAAATGAACTCTGAAAAGTTGAAACTTGGAATGGTATCATCATTTCACTGTGACGCCCTCGATTCAATCGTACACTAATCATACACGCAAATGTGTACGATCAAGATCAAGGACTCACGGGAAGATATCACAACACAACTCTAGACACAAATTAAAATAATACAAGCTTTATATTACAAGCCAGGGGCCTCGAGGGCTCGAATACATCAGCTTGAATACAAACGAGTCAGCGGAAGCAACAATATCTGAGTACAGACATGAGTTAAACAAGTTTGCCTTAAGAAGGCTAGCACAAAAGCATCTACGATCGAAAAGGCAAGGCCTCCTGCCTGGGAGCCTCCTAACTACTCTTGGTCGTCGGCGTCCGTCACGTGGTAGTAGGCACCCTCGGGGTAGCAGCCGTCGTCAATGGTGGCATCTGGCTCCTGGACTCCTCCATCTGGTTGCAACAACCAGAAAGAAGAAAGAAGGGGGAAAAGGGGGAGCAAAGCAACCGTGAGTACTCATCCAAAGTACTCGCAAGCAAGGATCTACACTACATATGCAACATTATCAAAGGAAGGCTGTATATGTGGACTGAGCTGCAGAAATGCCAGAATAGAGAGAAGGTCTAGTCCTATCGAAGACTAGCATCTTCTGGAAACCACCATCTTGCAGCAAACAAGAGGGAGTAGAGTAGCATAAAGTAAAGCGGTAGTAGTGTTATCAACCTCAGCCAGAGATCCTTTCTCGACTCCCTGCGAGAAAGCAATCCCAGAGCCATACTATCCAGTTATCATCACAATCAAATCCTCATCACCATCCAGTTCTCATCACAAGTATCCAGTTCTAGTTGTATCGATCGGGATACAACTCCAAGTGTCCGTTACCGTTGGACAGGCTATGCATAGATTAGTTCTTCCCTGCAGGGGTGCACCAACTTACCCACCACGCTCGCTTAACTCCGGCCGAACACACTTTCCAGGGTCATGCCCGGCCTCGGCCAAACAATACGCTGCAACCCGACCTAGACTTAACAGAGAGGTCAGCACGCCGGACTAAACCTATGCCCCCAGGGGTCATGGGCCATCTCCCCGGAAACTCCTGCACGTTGCGTGGGCGGCCGGTGAGCAGACCTAGCTACCTCCCTAAAAAGGCAGGAGCTTACCAGTCCAACCCGGCGCGCGCCGCTCCGTTGCTGACGTCTATTAAGCTTTGGCTGATGTACACGACGCAGAACGCCCATACTATGCCCACGTGATGGTTAGTGCTATCAGGCCAGAGGCCCCTCGGATCAAATATCCAAATCGTAGTGGATTAGGATAGCGCGGTAACAAGCAGAGACTCACGAAAGAGGTGACCCCGTTGCCCCGTCTCGAGGACTTGCGGCAAGGGCTAAGAATGCCCGGCCCCGCCTCGTAATTATCTCACGGGCACCTTCCAGGTCAACCCGTCTCCACATCACTTTCCAAGTAACAGTTGTAAAGTCCAAGTATCCGTGTGTCCAAACATCAAGAGGAAAACCCAAGGAATCACCCCCGGTGGGTTCCACTCAATGTAATCATCAAGGTGAATGTAGAGGAATCACCCTCGAGGTTCACACTTGAGGGGTTGCACGACAGAGCCGTATCGGAAGTGGTTAAGGAGGAAATCACCCTCGATGACCACGACCGAATAGCTACACTACAGGTTAACATCAGAAGTGCTGTAGAGGTCTCACCCTCGGCACTCGATAGTAACCCAGCAATGTCGAGCAACTAAGGGGAAAGTGATGTGCGGTGCCGGGGCCTGGTCTTCAATCCCGTTGATCGGGTCTTCAATGATGAAGCAGGGGCAACAAGGACAAGGTGGGGGTCACTGATGGATCACTAACCAACCTATACTAAGCAATTTAGGATAAGCAGGTAAGGTACAATAACAGGTACAAAAGCAGGCTATGCATCAGAATAGGAGCATACAATAACAGTAGCAAAATCTAATGCAAGCATGAGAGAAAGGAATGGGCGATATCGGGATGATCAAAGGGGGGGCTTGCCTGGTTGCTCTGGCAAGGAGGAGTCGTCGTCGACGTAGTCGATCACAGGGGCAGCATCGATCTCGGGGTCTACCGAAGAGAAGAGGGGGAAGAAACAATAAATATAAAGCAGACATAGCATCACAAAGCGTAACATGGCAATATGTTCTGCTGGGTGTGACCTAACGCATGGCTACACGGCATAGGTGAAGGGGGAATTCAACCGGGAATGTATTCCCGGTTCCGGACCCGTGTCACACAGATGACTGGAGGGGAATGTTCCATGTTCAGATAGTTAGAGGCATCTGACAGGTATGTGGTTAGCGTATTCGGGTTCGTCTCGTCCTTCTGAGTAACTTTCATGTATAAAGTTTTTTCGTCCGAGCTACAGTTTTTTTTCTATGAATTTCTAAAGTTTAAAGGATTTTTTTAATTTATTTAATTCCAATTATAAACAGTGAAATGTCTTTTTAAACTCAGCGGGGGGCTAGTCACACTCAAAGACATGTGGGGTCAAGAAGCTGGGTTGACTCAGTCAACACCTTTATAGTCAATCAATGAACAGTGCATTGGGCCCTACTTGTCATTGGCACAAAGTATTAATTGGGCTCTTAAATAAAAGTAAAAAGGGCCACATGTCATATGTACATAGACTATTCTAGCCATTAATTAACACGGTACTAATCTAAGCCAGGCCGGCCACTACTCCGGCCACGTGCACGACGCACACACACAGCACACACAAGTTAGTAGGCTAGGAGTTATTAACATAAGATGTCATTTTGTGATTTTTGTAGGATTTAATCCTTACATCTTTTGAATTTGGTCCAATGGGATGTTTTGAACCTTGCCAAGCGTACTACACGCCCATATAATTTTTATCTATGCTCGAGCTTGTTTTGCTACTGTTGAAGTGCTTTCTAGAGGCCTAGTCAGTGTAAAAACAGAAAAGCTAGCCACTGCTACAGTAACTGAATGTTACTGTAGCGGCAGACAGAGGAACAGCGGCGGTAGCAGCTTCAGCGGAGAGCAGCAGTAGAAATCAGCGGCAGAGCAGCAGCGAGGCAGAGGAGGAGCAGCAGCGCAGCGGCGCGGCGAGGCTGGAGGTGGGCGTGGCCGGGTAGAGGCGGGCTCAACCACCCACTCAAACGCACACACACACTGTACGCACGCACACACACAAAGCACACGCCACACTTGGCCATGGCCGTGGCCATGACCAGTAGCAGCAGCACGTAGCGTACACACGGGGAGGCTGTAGGCGATGGGGCAGCAGGGGAGGATGGTGCGCCGGCTCGCAGAGGAGGGCGCCAACATGGCGCCAGGCCAGGACGCGCGGGACGCGGGCGCGATGATGAGCAGCAGTAGCGTCGCGGCGAGGTGAGCGATAGCAGCGGCAACAGCAACCAGCAGCGACGGTGAAAGAAGCAACTAACAGCCGCGGCGGCGCCTATGCAACAGCAGGCAGGCATGGCCGGGGGTTCATGGCGCGGACAGAGGGCGGCAACAGCGGGCACGCGCGCTGTGACGCAGGGCGTGGCCCGGAGACCCCGAGGTGCAGTAAGGAACGCGGGTGTGCCCGGGACTAGCGGCAGCAACGGCAAGCATCGGTGGCCATGACGAGCGTGAGTGACAAGGAGATACCACACAAAATCGAAGGGGAAAACAGAGGGGATATCGAGGAGAGCTCACAGCGGCGGTTGCTGGCGAGGAGGGAGGATGCGGGGTGGCCCGGGGGCGTCGGGAGCTTCGAGGGAGATGACGAAGCAGAGGAGCGTGCGCGGGGAAGGACGACGACGACGGCGAGCTGCAGGGCGGTCCGTCTCGTCCTGGTGCTCGAGATGGACGAGGACAGGGGCGCCGCTCCTCCTAGATGCCTTGGCGCAGCTCGGGGAGGAGGGTGGCCGCGATGATTTCGGAGCCACGGCGACCGCGGCGCTCGGCTCCGATCCAGATCGAGAGAGAGGCGAGCGAGGGATGAAGGGAGAGATGGGGAGTGTACTAGGGTTTGCTAGGGGACGAGAGGGGAACCTTATACGCGCGGGGAGGCGACGGATGGCCGCCACGGTGGCATGGTGCGGCCATGGCCGGGGGATCTCTGCCACGACCCTCGGTGAACAGGAAGAAGGCGAAAGGGGGCCTAGATGGGTTGGGTCGGCTCCTGTAGCTAGCTGGGCTAAAGTGCACAGTAGCTTCTGGCCTTTTGTCTTTTCTTTTTTTTGTTTTTCTTTTTCCAGTAGTTTTTTGCATTTACTTTCAGCCACGAATGACTTTGCAAAAATATGCCACTGGCCAAACAAATTCAAAGAAATATTGTGCACAGCCACAAAAAGTTTGGAAGAAGTTTGAATTAGTTGGAATTTGCAAAAAGATGGAAAAGCAATTAATTTGCTGAGTGGCACTGTTTTAATTTGCTATAGTCCATCTTAGCTTGGAGGTGATGTTGTTTTCCTTAACAATCATTTGTTATGGAATTTTTACTAAATGATGGACTATTTTGCAGCAACTTTTGTGCAATTTCAAAAATCATTTGCAAATTGAATTTGATTCCAAAGTGGAATTTCAAATGAGATTTGAATCAAAGGTGATTAAGCACTGTTTGGAAAAATGATTAGCTTAATCACAGTGGGTTACTGTAGCATGACACTGGGGGTGTTACATTCACCCACATAGCATGTGCAAAAAAGTAGAGAGGGTTACTGCAAAAACTGGATGCACTTCGTGTACATACTGGACAATCTCTTTCGAAGTATCAGGGTTTCGGACGAAAAAATTCATCTGTTACATCGGCACTTCATTTTTTTAAAATTTATTACAACTTCGTACTTTTTTACATTCAGTATGTAGCATTCAAGGCCACGTCATCAACTTTCAACCCTTTCTGGCATCATTTGATATTTTTCATTCATTTACTGATTTGTTTTGAGAGCTAAATGACTGTGAAATTGAAAAACACTACAAAATGAAATGTGAAAAGGTTTAAACTTGGCATGGTATCATGATTTCACCCACATAGCATGTGCAAAAAAATAGAGAGGGTTATTGAAAAAACTGGAAGCACTTCGTGTACAAACTAGACAATCTCTTTCGAAGTATCTGGGGTTCGGACGAAAAAACTCATTTGTTACACCAACACTTCATTTTTTTAAACTTATTACAACTCCGGACTTTTTTGCATTCAGTATGCACCATTCAAGGCCACGTCATCAACTTTCAACCCTTTCTGGCATCATTTGCTATTGTTCATGCATTTACTGATTTGTTGTGAGAGCTAAATGACCATGAAATTGAAAAGCACTACGAAATGAACTTTGAAAAGTTTGAAACTTGGCATGGTATCACCATTTCACACACATAGCATGTGCAAAAATGTAGAGAGGGTTACAGCAAAAACTGGATGCACTTCGTGTACAAACTAGACAATCTCTTTCGAAGTATCAGTGTTTCGTACGAAAAAACACATCTGTTACAACAACACTTCATTCTTTTCAAATTTATTACAACTCCAGACTTTTTTGCGTTCAGTATGCATGATTCAAGGCTACGTCATCAACTTTCAACCCTTTTTGGCATCATTTGCTATATTTCATCCATTTACTGATTTTTTTTAGAGCTAAATGACCGTGAAATTGAAAAGCACTACAAAATGAACTCTGAAAAGGTTGAAACCTGGCATGGTATCATCATTTCACCCATATAGCATGTGCAAAATAGTAGAGAGGGTTACGGCGAAAACTGGATGCACTTCGTGTACAAACTACACAATCTCTTTCGAAGTATGAGGGTTTCGGACGAAAAAACTCATCTGTTACACCGACACTTCATTTTTTAAACTTATTACAACTCCGGACTTTTTTTGCGTTCAGTATGCACCATTCAAGGCCAAATCATCAACTTTCAACCCTTTCTGGGATCATTTGCTATTTTTCATGCATCTACTGATTTGTTGTGAGAGCTAAATGACCATGAAATTCAAAAGCACTACAAAATGAACTTTGAAAAGGTTGAAACTTGGCATGGTATCATCATTTCACCCACATAGCATGTGCAAAAAAGTAAAGAAGGTTACGGCGAAAACTGGATGCACTTCGTGTATAAATTGGACAATCTCTTTCGAAGTATCATGGTTTCGGACGAAAAAACACATTTGTTACCCCGACACTTCATTTTTTTTAACTTATAACAACTCCATACTTTTTTGCATTCAATATGCACCATTCAAGGCCACGTCATCAACTTTCAACCCTTTCTGGCATCATTTGCTATTTTTCATGCATTTACTGATTTGTTGCGAGAGCTAAATGACCATGAAATTGAAAAGCACTACAAAATGAACTCTGAAAAGTTGAAACTTGGCATGGTATCATCATTTCACCCACATATCATGTGCAAAAAATTAGAGAGGGTTACTGCAAAAACTGGATGCACTTCGTGTACATACTGGACAATCTCTTTCGAAGTATCAGGGTTTCGGACGAAAAAAATCATCTGTTACATCGGCACTTCATTTTTTTAAATTAATTACAACTCCGTACTTTTTTGCATTCAGTATGCAGCATTCAAGGCCACGTCATCAACTTTCAACCCTTTCTGGCATCATTTGATATTTTTCATTCATTACAGATTTGTTTTGAGAGCTAAATGACTGTGAAATTGAAAAACACTACAAAATGAAATGTGAAAAGGTTTAAACTTGGCATGGTATCATGATTTCACCCACATAGCATGTGCAAAAAAATAGAGAGGGTTATTGAAAAAACTGGAAGCACTTCGTGTACAAACTGGACAATCTCTTTCGAAGTATCTGGGGTTCGGACGAAAAACCTCATTTGTTACACCGACACTTCATTTTTTTAAACTTATTACAACTCTGCACTTTTTTGCGTTCAGTATGCACCATTCAAGGCCACGTCATCAACTTTCAACCCTTTCTTGCATCATTTGCTATTGTTCATGCATTTACTGATTTGTTGTGAGAGCTAAATGACCATGAAATTGAAAAGCACTACGAAATGAACTTTGAAAAGGATGAAACTTGGCATGGTATCACCATTTCACACACATAGCATGTGCAAAAATGTAGAGACTGTTACAGCAAAAACTGGATGCACTTCGTGTACAAACTAGACAATCTCTTTCGAAGTATCAGTGTTTCGTACGAAAAAACACATCTGTTACAACGACACTTCATTGTTTTTAAATTTATTACAACTCCAGACTTTTTTGCGTTCAGTATGCATGATTCAAGGCAACGTCATCAACTTTCAACCCTTTCTGGCATCATTTGCTATATTTCATCCATTTACTGAATTTTTAGAGCTAAATGACCGTGAAATTGAAAAGCACTACAAAATGAACTCTGAAAAGGTTGAAACCTGGCATGGTATCATCATTTCACCCACATTGCATGTGCAAAATAGTAGAGAGGGTTACGGGGAAAACTGGATGCACTTCGTGTACAAACTAGACAATCTCTTTCGAAGTATGAGGGTTTCAGACGAAAAAAATCATTTGTTACACCGACACTTCATTTTTTAAACTTATTACAACTCCGGACTTTTTTTGCGTTCAGTATGCACCATTCAAGGCCAAATCATCAACTTTCAACCCATTCTGGGATCATTTGCTATTTTTCATGCATCTACTGATTTGTTGTGAGAGCTAAATGACCATGAAATTGAAAAGCACCACAAAATAAACTTTAAAAAGGTTGAAACTTGGCATGGTATCATCATTTCACCCACATAGCATGTGCAAAAAAGTAAAGAAGGTTACGGCGAAAACTGGATGCACTTCGTGTATAAACTGGACAATCTCTTTCAAAGTATCAGGGTTTCGGACGAAAAAACTCATCTGTTACCCCGACACTTCATTTTTTAAAACTTATAACAACTCCATACTTTTTTGCGTTCAATATGCACCAATCAAGGCCACGTCATCAACTTTCAACCCTTTCTGGCATCATTTGCTATTTTTCATGTATTTACTGATTTGTTGTGAGAGCTAAATGACCATGAAATTGAAAAGCACTACAAAATGAACTCTGAAAAGTTGAAACTTGGCATGGTATCATCATTTCACCCACATAGCATATGCAAAAAAGTAGAGAGGGTTACTGCAAAAACTGGATGCACTTCGTGTACAAACTGGACAATCTCTTTCGAAGTATCTGGGTTCGGATGAAAAAACTCATTTGTTACACCGACACTTCATTTTTTTAAACTTATTACAACTCCGTACTTTTTTGTGTTCGGTATGCACCATTCAAGGCCACGTCATCAACTTTCAACCCTTTCTGGCATCATTTGCTATTGTTCATGCATTTACTGATTTGTTGTGAGAGCTAAATGACCATGAAATTGAAAAGCACTACAAAATGAACTTTGAAAAGGTTTAAACTTGGCATGGTATCACCATTTCACACACATAGCATGTGCAAAAATGTAGAGAGGGTTACAGCAAAAACTGGATGCACTTCGTGTACAAACTACACAATCTCTTTCGAAGTATCAGTGTTTCGGACGAAAAAACACATCTGTTACAACGACACTTCATTGTTTTTAAATTTATTACAACTCCAGACTTTTTGCGTTCAGTATGCATGATTCAAGGCAACGTCATCAACTTTTAACCCTTTCTGGCATCATTTGCTATTTTTCATCCATTTACTGATTTTTTTAGAGCTAAATGACCGTGAAATTGAAAAGCACTACAAAATGAACTCTGAAAAGGTTGAGACCTGGCATGGTATCATCATTTCACCCACATAGCATGTGCAAAATAGTAGAGAGGGTTACGGCGAAAACTGGATGCACTTCGTGTACAAACTAGACAATCTCTTTCGAAGTATGAGGGTTTCGGACGAAAAAACTCATCTGTTACACCGACACTTCATTTTTTAAACTTATTACAACTCCGGACTTTTTTGCGTTCAGTATGCACCATTCAAGGCCAAATCATCAACTTTCAACCCTTTCTAGGATCATTTGCTATTTTTCATGCATCTACTGATTTGTTGTGAGAGCTAAATGACCATGAAATTGAAAAGCACTACAAAATGAACTTTGAAAAGGTTGAAACTTGGCATGGTATCATCATTTCACCCACATAG
>NC_057809.1:370561905-370563950 GCF_018294505.1 Triticum aestivum | reverse complement strand
CAAACTAGACAATCTCTTTCGAAGTATGAGGGTTTCGGACGAAAAAACTCATCTGTTACACCGACACTTCATTTTTTAAACTTATTACAACTCCGGACTTTTTTTGCGTTCAGTATGCACCATTCAAGGCCAAATCATCAACTTTCAACCCTTTCTGGGATCATTTGCTATTTTTCATGCATCTACTGATTTGTTGTGAGAGCTAAATGACCATGAAATTGAAAAGCACTACAAAATGAACTTTGAAAAGGTTGAAACTTGGCATGGTATCATCATTTCACCTACATATCATGTGCAAAAAAGTAAAGAGGGTTACGGCGAATACTGGATGCACTTCGTGTACAAACTAGACAATCTCTCTCGAAGTATCAGGGTTTCGGACGAAAAAACTCATCTGTTACACCGACACTTCATTTTTTTAAACTTATAACAACTCCATACTTTTTTGCGTTTGATATGCACCATTCAAGGCCACGTCATCAACTTTCAACCCTTTCTGGCATAATTTGCTATTTTTCATGCATTTACTGATTTGTTGTGAGAGCTAAATGACCGTGAAATTGAAAAGCACTACAAAATGAACTCTGAAAAGGTTCAAACCTGGCGTGGTATCATCATTTCACCCACATTGCATGTGCAAAATAGTAGAGAGGGTTACGGCGAAAACTGGATGCACTTCGTGTACAAACTAGACAATCTCTTTCGAAGTATGAGGGTTTCGGACGAAAAAACTCATCTGTTACACCGACACTTCATTTTTTCAACTTATTATAACTCCGGACTTTTTTGCGTTCAGTATGCACCATTCAAGGCCAAATCATCAACTTTCAACCCTTTCTGGGATCATTTGCTATTTTTCATGCATCTACTGATTTGTTGTGAGAGCTAAATGACCATGAAATTGAAAAGCACTACAAAATAAACTTTAAAAAGGTTGAAACTTGGCATGGTATCATCATTTCACCCACATAGCATGTGCAAAAAAGTAAAGAAGGTTACGACGAAAACTGGATGCACTTCGTGTATAAACTGGACAATCTCTTTCGAAGTATCAGGGTTTCGGACAAAAAAACTCATCTGTTACCCCGACACTTCATTTTTTTAAACTTATAACAACTCCATACTTTTTTGCGTTCAATATGCACCATTCAAGGCCACGTCATCAACTTTCTACCCTTTCTGGCATCATTTGCTATTTTTCATGCATTTACTGATTTGTTGTGAGAGCTAAATGACCATGAAATTGAAAAGCACTACAAAATGAACTCTGAAAAGTTGAAACTTGGCATGGTATCATCATTTCACCCACATAGCATGTGCAAAAAAGTAGAGAGGGTTACTGCAAAAACTGGATGCACTTCGTGTACAAACTGGACAATCTCTTAAGAAGTATCTGGGTTCGGACGAAAAAACTCATTTGTTACACCGACACTTCATTTTTTTAAACTTATTACAACTCCGGACTTTTTTGTGTTCGGTATGCACCATTCAAGGCGACGTCATCAACTTTCAACCCTTTCTGGCATCATTTGCTATTGTTCATATATTTACTGATTTGTTGTGAGAGCTAAATGACCATGAAATTGAAAAGCACTACAAAATGAACTTTGAAAAGGTTGAAACTTGGCGTGGTATCACCATTTCACACACATAGCATGTGCAAAAATGTAGAGAGGGTTACAGCAAAAACTGGATGCACTTCGTGTACAAACTACACAATCTCTTTCGAAGTATCAGTGTTTCGGACGAAAAAACACATCTGTTACAACGACACTTCATTGTTTTTAAATTTATTACAACTCCAGACTTTTTTGCGTTCAGTATGCATGATTCAAGGCAACGTCATCAACTTTCAACCCTTTCTGGCATCATTTGCTATTTTTCATCCATTTACTGATTTTTTTAGAGCTAAATGACCGTGAAATTGAAAAGCACTACAAAATGAACTCTGAAAAGGTTGAGACCTGGCATGGTATCATCATTTCACCCACATAGCATGTGCAAAATAGTAGAGAGGGTTACGGCGAAAACTGGATGCACTTCGT
>NC_057809.1:370558741-370561404 GCF_018294505.1 Triticum aestivum | reverse complement strand
CGACACTTCATTTTTTAAACTTATTACAACTCCGGACTTTTTTGCGTTCAGTATGCACCATTCAAGGCCAAATCATCAACTTTCAACCCTTTCTAGGATCATTTGCTATTTTTCATGCATCTACTGATTTGTTGTGAGAGCTAAATGACCATGAAATTGAAAAGCACTACAAAATGAACTTTGAAAAGGTTTAAACTTGGCATGGTATCATCATTTCACCGACATAGCATGTGCAAAAAAGTAAAGAGGGTTACGGCGAATACTGGATGCACTTCGTGTACAAACTAGACAATCTCTTTCGAAGTATCAGGGTTTCGGACGAAAAAACTCATCTGTTACACCGACACTTCATTTTTTTAAACTTATAACAACTCCATACTTTTTTGCGTTTGATATGCACCATTCAAGGCCACGTCATCAACTTTCAACCCTTTCTGGCATAATTTGCTATTTTTCATGCATTTCCTGATTTGTTGTGAGAGCTAAATGACCGTGAAATTGAAAAGCACTACAAAATGAACTCTGAAAAGGTTGAAACCTGGCATGGTATCATCATTTCACCCACATTGCATGTGCAAAATAGTAGAGAGGCTTACGGCGAAAACTGGATGCACTTCGTGTACAAACTAGACAATCTCTTTCGAAGTATGAGGGTTTCGGACGAAAAAACTCATCTATTACACCAACACTTCATTTTTTCAACTTATTACAACTCCGGACTTTTTTTGCGTTCAGTATGCACCATTCAAGGCCAAATCATCAACTTTCAACCCTTTCTGGGATCATTTGCTATTTTTCATGCATCTACTGATTTGTTGTGAGAGCTAAATGACCATGAAATTGAAAAGCACTACGAAATAAACTTTAAAAAGGTTGAAACTTGGCATGGTATCATCATTTCACCCACATAGCATGTGCAAAAAAGTAAAGAAGGTTACGGCGAAAACTGGATGCACTTCGTGTATAAACTGGACAATCTCTTTCGAAGTATCAGGGTTTCGGACGAAAAAACTCATCTGTTACCCCGACACTTCATTTTTTAAAACTTATAACAACTCCATACTTTTTTGCGTTCAATATGCACCATTCAAGGCCACGTCATCAACTTTCAACCCTTTCTGGCATCATTTGCTATTTTTCATGCATTTACTGATTTGTTGTGAGAGCTAAATGACCATGAAATTGAAAAGCACTACAAAATGAACTCTGAAAAGTTGAAACTTGGCATGGTATCATCATTTCACCCACATAGCATGTGCAAAAAAGTAGAGAGGGTTACTGCAAAAACTGGATGCACTTCGTGTACAAACTGGGCAATCTCTTTCGAAGTATCAGGGTTTCGGACGAAAAAATTCATCTGTTACATCGGCACTTCATTTTTTTAAATTTATTACAACTCCGTACTTTTTTGCATTCAGTGCAGCATTCAAGGCCACGTCGTCAACTTTCAACCCTTTCTGGCATCATTTGATATTTTTCATTCATTTAATGATTTGTTTTGAGAGCTAAATGACTGTGAAATTGAAAAACACTACAAAATGAAATGTGAAAAGGTTTAAAATTGGCATGGTATCATGATTTCACCCACATAGCATGTGCAAAAAGATAGAGAGGGTTATTGAAAAATCTGGAAGCACTTCGTGTACAAACTGGACAATCTCTTTCGAAGTATCTGGGGTTCGGACGAAAAAACTCATTTGTTACACCGACACTTCATTTTTTAAACTTATTACAACTCCAGACTTTTTTGTGTTCAATATGCACCATTCAAGGCCACGTCATCAACTTTCAACCCTTTCTGGCATCATTTGCTATTGTTCATGCATTTACTGATTTGTTGTGAGAGCTAAATGACCATGAAATTGAAAAGCACTACAAAATGAACTCTGAAAAGTTGAAACTTGGCATGGTATCATCATTTCACCCACATAGCATGTGCAAAAAAGTAGAGAGGGTTACTGCAAAAACTGGATGCACTTCGTGTACAAACTGGACAATCTCTTTCGAAGTATTAGGGTTTCGGACGAAAAAAATTCATCTGTTACATCGGCACTTCATTTTTTTAAATTTATTACAACTCCGTACTTTTTTGCATTCAGTGCAGCATTCAAGGCCACGTCGTCAACTTTCAACCCTTTCTGGCATCATTTGATATTTTTCATTCATTTAATGATTTGTTTTGAGAGCTAAATGACTGTGAAATTGAAAAACACTACAAAATGAAATGTCAAAAGGTTTAAACTTGGCATGGTATCATGATTTCACCCGCATAGCATGTGCAAAAAAATAGAGAGGGTTATTGAAAAATCTGGAAGCACTTTGTGTACAAACTGGACAATCTCTTTCGAAGTATCTGGGGTTCGGACGAAAAAACTCATTTGTTACACTGACACTTCATTTTTTTAAACTTACTACAACTCCGGACTTTTTTGTGTTCAGTATGCACCATTCAAGGCCACGTCATCAACTTTCAACCCTTTCTGGCATCATTTGCTATTGTTCATGCATTTACTGATTTGTTGTGAGAGCTAAATGACCATGAAATTGAAAAGCACTACAAAATGAACTTTGAAAAGGTTGAAACTTGGCATGGTATCACCATTTCACACACATAGCATGTGCAAAAATGTAGAGAGGGTTACAGCAAAAACTGGATGCACTTC
>NC_057809.1:370548771-370558389 GCF_018294505.1 Triticum aestivum | reverse complement strand
TGTACAAACTACACAATCTCTTTCGAAGTATCAGTGTTTCGGACGAAAAAACACATCTGTTACAATGACACTTCATTGTTTTTAAATTTATTACAACTCCAGACTTTTTTGCGTTCGGTATGCATGATTCAAGGCAACGTCATCAACTTTCAACCCTTTCTGGCATCATTTGCTATTTTTCATCCATTTACTGATTTTTTTAGAGCTAAATGACCGTGAAATTGAAAAGCACTACAAAATGAACTCCGAAAAGGTTGAGACCTGGCATGGTATCATCGTTTCACCCACATAGCATGTGCAAAATAGTAGAGAGGGTTACTGCGAAAACCGGATGCACTTCGTGTACAAACTAGACAATCTCTTTCGAAGTATGAGGGTTTCGGACGAAAAAACTCATCTGTTACACCGACACTTCATTTTTTAAACTTATTACAACTCCGGACTTTTTTGCGTTCAGTATGCACCATTCAAGGCCAAATCATCAACTTTCAACCCTTTCTGGGATCATTTGCTATTTTTCATGCATCTACTGATTTCTTGTGAGAGCTAAATGACCATGAAATTGAAAAGCATCACAAAATGAACTTTGAAAAGGTTGAAACTTGGCATGGTATCATCATTTCACCCACATAGCATGTGCAAAAAAGTAAAGAGGGTTACGGCGAATACTGGATGCACTTCGTGTACAAACTAGACAATCTCTTTCGAAGTATCAGGGTTTCGGACGAAAAAACTCATCTGTTACACCGACACTTCATTTTTTTAAACTTATAACAACTCCATACTTTTTTGCGTTCGATATGCACCATTCAAGGCCACGTCATGAACTTTCAACCCTTTCTGGCATAATTTGCTATTTTTCATGCATTTACTGATTTGTTGTGAGAGCTAAATGACCCTGAAATTGAAAAGCACTACAAAATGAACTCTGAAAAGGATGAAACTTGGCATGGTATCATCATTTTACCCACATAGCATGTGCAAAAAAGTAGAGAGGGTTACGGCAAAAACTGGACGCACTTCGTGTACAAACTGGACAATCTCTTTCGAAGTATCAGGGTTTCGGACGAAAAAACACATCTGTTACAACGACACTTCATTTTTTAAAATTTATTACATCTCTGGACTTTTTTTGCGTTCTGTATGCACGACTCAAGGCAATGTCATCAACTTTCAACCCTTTCTGGCATCATTTGCTATTTTCATTCATTTACTGATGTGTTTTTAGAGCTGAATGACCGTGAAATTGAAAAGCACTACAAAATGAACTCGGAAAAGGTTGAAACTTGGCATGGTGTCATCATTTCACCCACATAACATGTGGAAAAAAGTAGAGAGGGTTACGGCAAAAACTGGATGCACTTCGTGTACAAACTAGACAATCTCTTTCGAAGTATCAGGGTTTCGGACGAAAAAATTCATCTGTTACATTGGCACTTCATTTTTTAAAATTTATTCGAACTCTGTACTTTTTTGCATTCAGTATGCAGCATTCAAGGCCACGTCATCAACTTTCAACCCTTTCTGGCATCATTTGATATTTTTCATTCATTTACTGATTTGTTTTGAGAGCTAAATGACTGTGAAATTGAAAAACACTACAAAATGAACTGTGAAAAGGTTTAAACTTGGCATGGTGTCATGATTTCACCCACATAGCATCTGCAAAAAATAGAGAGGGTTATGGAAAAAACTGGAAGCACTTCGTGTACAAACTGGACAATCTCTTTCGATGTATCTGGGGTTCGGACGAAAAAACTCATTTGTTATACCGACACTTCATTTTTTTAAACTTATTACAACTCCAGACTTTTTTGTGTTCAGTATGCACCATTCAAGGCCACGTCATCAACTTTCAACCCTTTCTGGCATCATTTGATATTGTTCATGCATTTACTGATTTTTTGTGAGAGCTAAATGACCATGAAATTGAAAAGCACTACAAAATGAACTTTCAAAAGGTTGAAACTTGGCATGGTATCACCATTTCACACACATAGCATGTGCAAAAATGTAGAGAGGGTTACAGCAAAAACTGGATGCACTTCGTGTACAAACTAGACAATCTCTTTCGAAGTATCAGTGTTTCGGACGAAAAAACACATCTGTTACCACGACACTTCATTGTTTTTAAATTTATTACAACTCCAGACTTTTTTGCGTTCAGTATGCATGATTCAAGGCAACGTCATCAACTTTCAACCCTTTCTGGCATCATTTGCTATTTTTCATCCATTTATAGATTTTTTTAGAGCTAAATGACCGTGAAATTGAAAAGCACTACAAAATGAACTCTGAAAAGGTTGAAACCTGGCATGGTATCATCATTTCACCCACATAGCATGTGCAAAATAGTAGAGAGGGTTACAGAGAAAACTGGATGCACTTCGTGTACAAACTAGACAATCTCTTTCGAAGTATGAGGGTTTCGGACGAAAAAACTCATCTGTTACACCGACACTTCATTTTTTAAACTTATTGCAACTCCGGACTTTTTTTGCATTCAGTATGCACTATTCAAGGCCAAATCATCAACTTTCAACCCTTTCTGGGATCATTTGCTATTTTTCATGCATCTACTGATTTGTTGTGAGAGCTAAATGACCATGAAATTGAAAAGCACTACAAAATGAACTTTGAAAAGGTTGAAACTTGGCATGGTATCATCATTTCACCCACATAGCATGTGCAAAAAACTAAAGAGGGTTACGGCGAAAACTGGATGCACTTCGTGTACAAACTGGACAATCTCTTTCGAAGTATCAGGGTTTCAGACGAAAAAACTCATCTGTTACACCGACACTTCATTTTTTAAACTTATAACAACTCCATACTTTTTTGCGTTCAATATGCACCATTCAAGGCCACGTCATCAACTTTCAACCCTTTCTCGCATAATTTGCTATTTTTTATGCATTTACTGATTTGTTGTGAGAGCTAAATGACCCTGAAATTGAAAAGCACTACAAAATGAACTCTGAAAAGGATGAAACTTGGCATGGTATCATCATTTCACCCACATAGCATGTGCAAAAAAGTAGAGAGGGTTACGGCAAAAACTGGACGCACTTCGTGTACAAACTAGACAATCTCTTTTGAAGTATCAGGGTTTCGGACGAAAAAACACATCTGTTACAACAACACTTCATTTTTTAAAATTTATTACATCTCCGGACTTTTTGCGTTCTATATGCACGACTCAAGGCAATGTCATCAACTTTCAACCATTTCTGGCATCATTTGCTATTTTCATTCATTTACTGATGTGTTTTTAGAGCTGAATGACCGTGAAATTGAAAAGCACTACGAAATGAACTCGGAAAAGGTTGAAACTTGGCATGGTATCATCATTTCACCCACATAGCATGTGCAAAAAAGTAGAGAGGGTTACGGCAAAAACTGGATGCACTTCGTGTACAAACTGGACAATCTCTTTTGAAGTATCATGGTTTCGGACGAAAAAATTCATCTGTTACATCGGCACTTCATTTTTTAAAATTTATTAGAACTCCGTACTTTTTTGCATTCAGTATGCAGCATTCAAGGCCACTTCATCAACTTTCAACCCTTTCTGGCATCATTTGATATTTTTCATTCATTTACTGATTTGTTTTGAGAGCTAAATGACTGTGAAATTGAAAAACACTACAAAATGAACTGTGAAAAGGTTTAAACTTGGCATGGTGTCATGATTTTACCCACATAGCATCTGCAAAAAAATAGAGAGGGTTATGGAAAAAACTGGAACCACTTCATGTACAAACTGGACAATCTCTTTCGAGGTATCTGGGGTTCGGACGAAAAAACTCATTTGTTACACCGACACTTCATTTTTTTAAACTTATTACAACTCTGGACTTTTTTGTGTTCAGTATGCACCATTCAAGGCCACGTCATCAACTTTCAACCCTTTCTGGCATCATTTGCTATTGTTCATGCATTTACTGATTTGTTGTGAGAGCTAAATGACCATGAAATTGAAAAGCACTACAAAATGAACTTTGAAAAGGTTGAAACTTGGCATGGTATCACCATTTCACACACATAGCATGTGCAAAAATGTAGAGAGGGTTACAGCAAAAACTGGATGCACTTCGTGTACAAACTACACAATCTCTTTCGAAGTATCAGTGTTTCGGACGAAAAAACACATCTGTTACAATGACACTTTATTGTTTTTAAATTTATTACAACTCCAGACTTTTTTGCATTCAGTATGCATGATTCAAGGCAACGTCATCAACTTTCAACGCTTTCTTGCATCATTTGCTATTTTTCATCCATTTACAGATTTTTTTAGAGCTAAATGACCGTGAAATTGAAAAGCACTACAAAATGAACTCTGAAAAGGATGAAACCTGGCATGGTATCATCATTTCACCCACATAGCATGTGCAAAATAGTAGAGAGGGTTACGGCGAAAACTGGATGCACTTCGTGTACAAACTAGACAATCTCTTTCGAAGTATGAGGGTTTCGGACGAAAAAACTCATCTGTTACACTGACACTTCATTTTTTTAACTTATTACAACTACGGACTTTTTTTGCGTTTAGTATGCACCATTCAAGGCCAAATCATCAACTTTCAACCCTTTCTGGGATCATTTGCTATTTTTCATGCATCTACTGATTTGTTGTGAGAGCTAAATGACCATGAAATTGAAAAGAACTACAAAATGAACTTTGAAAAGGTTGAAACTTGGAATGGTATCATCATTTCACCCACATAGCATGTGCAAAAAAGTAAAGAGGGTTACGGCGAAAACTGGATGCACTTCGTGTACAAACTGGACAATCTCTTTCGAAGTATCAGGGTTTCGGACAAAAAAACTCATCTGTTACACCGACACTTCATTTTTTTAAACTTATAACAACTCCATACTTTTTTGCATTCAATATGCACCATTCAAGGCCACGTCATCAACTTTCAACCCTTTCTGGCATAATTTGCTGTTTTTCATGCATTTACTGATTTGTTGTGAGAGCTAAATGACCATGAAATTGAAAAGCACTACAAAATGAACTCTGAAAAGGATGAAACTTGGCATGGTATCATCATTTCACCCACATAGCATGTGCAAAAAAGTAGAGAGGGTTACGGCAAAAACTGGATGCACTTCGTGTACAAACTGGACAATCTCTTTCGAAGTATCAGGGTTTCAGACGAAAAATTCATCTGTTACATCGGCACTTCATTTTTTAAAATTTATTACAACTCCGTACTTTTTTGCATTCAGTATGCAGCATTCAAAGCCACATCATCAACTTTCAACCCTTTCTGGCATCATTTGATACTTTTCATTCATTTACTGATTTGTTTTGAGAGCAAAATGACTCTGAAATTGAAAAACACTACAAAATGAACTGTGAAAAGGTTTAAACTTGGCATGGTGTCATGATTTCACCCACATAGCATCTGCAAAAAAATAGAGAGGGTTATGGAAAAAACTGGAAGCACTTCGTGTACAAACTGGACAATCTCTCTCGAAGTATCTGGGGTTCGGACGAAAAAACTCATTTGTTACACCGACACTTCATTTTTTCAAACTTATAACAACTCCATACTTTTTTGCATTCAATATGCACCATTCAAGGCCACGTCATCAACTTTCAACCCTTTCTGGCATAATTTGCTATTTTTCATGCATTTACTGATTTGTTGTGAGAGCTAAATGACCATGAAATTGAAAAGCACTACAAAATGAACTCTGAAAAGGATGAAACTTGGCATGGTATCATCATTTCACCCACATAGCATGTGCAAAAAAGTAGAGAGGGTTACGGCAAAAACTGGATGCACTTCGTGTACAAACTGGACAATCTCTTTCGAAGTATCAGGGTTTCGGACGAAAAATTCATCTGTTACATCGGCACTTCATTTTTTAAAATTTATTACAACTCTGTACTTTTTTGCATTCAGTATGCAGCATTCAAGGCCACATCATCAACTTTCAACCCTTTCTGGCATCATTTGATACTTTTCATTCATTTACTGATTTGTTTTGAGAGCTAAATGACTGTGAAATTCAAAAACACTACAAAATGAACTGTGAAAAGGTTTAAACTTGGCATGGTGTCATGATTTCACCCACATAGCATCTGCAAAAAAATAGAGAGGGTTATGGAAAAACTGGAAGCACTTCGTGTACAAACTGGACAATCTCTTTCGAAGTATCTGGGGTTCGGACGAAAAAACTCATTTGTTACACCGACACTTCATTTTTTTAAACTTATTACAACTCCGGACTATTTTGCGTTCAGTATGCACCATTCAAGGCCACGTCATCAACTTTCAACCCTTTTTGGCATCATTTGCTATTGTTCATGCATTTACTGATTTGTTGTGAGAGCTAAATGACCATGAAATTGAAAAGCACTACAAAATGAACTTTGAAAAGGTTGAAACTTGGCATGGTATCACCATTTCACACACATAGCATGTGCAAAAATGTAGAGAGGGTTACAGCAAAAACTGGATGCACTTCCTGTACAAACTAGACAATCTCTTTCGAAGTATCAGTGTTTCGGACGAAAAAACACATCTGTTACAACGACACTTCATTGTTTTTAAATTTATTACAACTCCGGACTTTTTTGTGTTCAGTATGCATGATTCAAGGCAACGTTATCAACTTTCAACCCTTTCTGGCATCATTTGCTATTTTTCATCCATCTACTGATTTTTTTAGAGCTAAATGACCGTGAAATTGAAAAGCACTACAAAATGAACTCTGAAAAGGTTGAAACCTGGCATGGTATCATCATTTCACCCACATAGCATGTGCAAAATAGTAGAGAGGGTTACGGCGAAAACTGGATGCACTTCGTGTACCAACTAGACAATCTTTTTCGAAGTATGAGGGTTTCGGACGAAAAAACTCATCTGTTACACCGACACTTCATTTTTTAAATTTATTACAACTCCAGACTTTTTTTGCGTTCAGTATGCACCATTCAAGGCCAAATCATCAACTTTCAACCCTTTCTGGGATAATTTGCAATTTTTCATGCATCTACAGATTTGTTGTGAGAGCTAAATGACCATGAAATTGAAAAGCACTACAAAATGAACTTTGAAAAGGTTGAAACTTGGCATGGTATCATCATTTCACCCACATAGCATGTGCAAAAAAGTAAAGAGGGTTACGGCGAATAATGGATGCACTTCGTGTACAAACTGGACAATCTCTTTCGAAGTATCAGGGTTTCGGACGAAAAAACTTATCTGTTACACCGACACTTCATTTTTTTAAATTTATTACAACTCCGTACTGTTTTGCATTCAGTATGCAGCATTCAAGGCCACGTCATCAACTTTCAACCCTTTCTGGCATCATTTGCTATTTTTCATTCATTTACTGATTTGTTTTGAGAGCTAAATGACTGTGAAACTGAAAAGCACTACAAAATGAACTCTGAAAAGGATGAAACTTGGCATGGTATCATCATTTCACCCACATAGCATGTGCAAAAAAGTAGAGAGGGTTATGGCAAAAACTGGACGCACTTCGTGTACAAACTGGACAATCTCTTTCGAAGTATCAGGTTTTCGGACGAAAAAACACATCTGTTACAACGACACTTCATTTTTTAAAATTTATTACATCTCCGGACTTTTTTTGCGTTCTGTATGCACGACTCAAGGCAATGTCATCAACTTTCAACCCTTTCTGGCATCATTTCCTATTTTCATTCATTTACTGATGTGTTTTTAGAGCTAAATGACCGTGAAATTGAAAAACACTACAAAATGAACTCTGAAAAGGATGAAACTTGGCATGGTATCATCATTTCACCCACATAGCATGTGCAAAAAAGTAGAGAGGGTTACGGCAAAAACTGGACGCACTTCATGTACAAACTGGACAATCTCTTTCGAAGTATCAGGGTTTCGGACGAAAAACACATCTGTTACAACGATACTTCATTTTTTAAAATTTATTACATCTCCAGACTTTTTTTGCGTTCTGTATGCACGACTCAAGGCAATGTCATCAACTTTCAACCCTTTCTGGCATCATTTGCTATTTTCATTCATTTACTGATGTGTTTTTAGAGCTGAATGACTGTGAAATTGAAAAACACTACAAAATGAACTGTGAAAAATGTTTAAACTTTGCATGGTGTCATGATTTCACCCACATAGCATCTGCAAAAAAATAGAGAGGGCTGTGGAAAAAATTGGAAGCACTTCGTGTACAAACTGGACAATCTCTTTCGAAGTATCTGGGGTTCGGACGAAAAAACTCATTTGTTACACCGACACTTCATTTTTTTAAACTTATTACAACTCCGGACTTTTTTGCGTTCAGTATGCACCATTCAAGGCCACGTCATCAACTTTCAACCCTTTCTGGCATCATTTGTTATTGTTCATGCATTTACTGATTTGTTGTGAGAGCTAAATGACCATGAAATTGAAAAGCACTACAAAATGAACTTTGAAAAGGTTGAAACTTGGCATGGTATCACCATTTCACACACATAGCATGTGCAAAAATGTAGAGAAGGTTACAGCAAAAACTGGATGCACTTCGTGTACAAACTAGACAATCTCTTTCGAAGTATCAATGTTTCGGACGAAAAAACACATCTGTTACAACGACACTTCATTGTTTTTAAATTTATTACAACTCCAGACTTTTTTGCGTTCACTATGCATGATTCAAGGCAACGTCATCAACTTTCAACCCTTTCTGGCATCATTTGCTATTTTTCATCCATTTACTGATTTTTTTAGAGCTAAATGACCGTGAAATTGAAAAGCACTACAAAATGAACTCTGAAAAGGTTGAAACCTGGCATGGTATCATCATTTCACCCACATAGCATATGCAAAATAGTAGAGAGGGTTACGGCGAAAATTGGATGCACTTCGTGTACAAACTAGACAATCTCTTTCGAAGTATGTGGGTTTCGGACGAAAAAACTCATCTGTTACACCGACACTTCATTTTTTAAACTTATTACAACTCCGGACTTCTTTTGCGTTCAGTATGCACCATTCAAGGCCAAATCATCAACTTTCAACCCTTTCTGGGATCATTTGCTATTTTTCATGCATCTACTGATTTGTTGTGAGAGCTAAATGACCATGAAATTGAAAAGAACTACAAAATGAACTTTGAAAAGGTTGAAACTTGGCATGGTATCATCATTTCGCCCACATAGCATGTGCAAAAAAGTAAATAGGGTTACGGGGAATACTGGATGCACTTCGTGTACAAACTGGACAATCTCTTTCGAAGTATCAGCGTTTCAGACGAAAAAACTTATCTGTTACACCGACACTTCATTTTTTTAAAATTATTACATCTCCAGACTTTTTTTGCGTTCTGTATGCACGACTCAAGGCAATGTCATCAACTTTCAACCCTTTCTGGCATCATTTGCTATTTTCATTCATTTACTGATGTGTTTTTAGAGCTAAATGACTGTGAAATTGAAAAACACTACAAAATGAACTCTGAAAAGGATGAAACTTGGCATGGAATCATCATTTCACCCACATAGCATGTGCAAAAAAAGTAGAGAGGGTTACGGCAAAAACTGGACGCACTTCGTGTACAAACTGGACAATCTCTTTCGAAGTATCAGGGTTTCGGACGAAAAAACAC
>NC_057809.1:370535170-370548647 GCF_018294505.1 Triticum aestivum | reverse complement strand
TTTGCGTTCTGTATGCACGACTCAAGGCAATGTCATCAACTTTCAACCCTTTCTGGCATCATTTGCTATTTTGATTCATTTACTAATGTGTTTTTAGAGCTGAATGACTGTGAAATTGAAAAGCACTACAAAATGAACTCGGAAAAGGTTGAAACTTGGCATGGTATCATCATTTCACCCACATAGCATGTGCAAAAAAGTAGAGAGGGTTACGACAAAAACTGGATGCACTTCGTGTACAAACTGGACAATCTCTTTCGAAGTATCAGGGTTTCGGACGAAAAAATTCATCTGTTACATCGGCACTTCATTTTTTAAAATTTATTACAACTCCGTACTTTTTTGCATTCAGTATGCAGCATTCAAGGCCACGTCATCAACTTTCAACCCTTTCTGGCATCATTTGATATTTTCATTCATTTACTGATTTGTTTTGAGAGCTAAATTACTGTGAAATTGAAAAACACTACAAAATGAACTGTGAAAAAGGTTTAAACTTGGCATGGTGTCATGATTTCACCCACATAGCATCTGCAAAAAAATAGAGAGGGTTATGGAAAAAATTGGAAGCACTTCGTGTACAAACTGGACAATCTCTTTCGAAGTATCTAGGGTTCGGACGAAAAAACTCATTTGTTACACCGACACTTCATTTTTTTAAACTTATTACAACTCCGGACTTTTTTGCGTTCAGTATGCACCATTCAAGGCCACGTCATCAACTTTCAACCCTTTCTGGCATCATTTGCTATTGTTCATGCATTTACTGATTTGTTGTGAGAGCTAAATGACCATGAAATTGAAAAGCACTACAAAATGAACTTTGAAAAGGTTGAAACTTGGCATGGTATCACCATTTCACACACATAGCATGTGCAAAAATGTAGAGAGGGTTACAGCAAAAACTGGATGCACTTCGTGTACAAACTAGACAATCTCTTTCGAAGTATCAGTGTTTCGGACGAAAAAACACATCTGTTACACCGACACTTCATTGTTTTAAACTTATTACAACTCCGGACTATTTTTGCGTTCAGTATGCACCATTCAAGGCCAAATCATCAACTTTCAACCCTTTCTGGGATCATTTGCTATTTTTCATGCATCTACTGATTTGTTGTGAGAGCTAAATGACCATGAAATTGAAAAGCACTACAAAATGAACTCTGAAAAGGATGAAACTTGGCATGGTATCATCATTTCACCCACATAGCATGTGCAAAAAAGTAGAGAGGGTTACGGCAAAAACTGGACGCACTTCGTGTACAAACTGGACAATCTCTTTCGAAGTATCAGGGTTTCGGACGAAAAAACACATTTGTTACAACGACACTTCATTTTTTAAAATTTATTACATCTCCGGACTTTTTTTGCGTTCTGTATGCACGACTCAAGGCAATGTCATCAACTTTCAACCCTTTCTGGCATAATTTGCTATTTTCATTCATTTACTGATGTGTTTCTAGAGCTGAATGGCCGTGAAATTGAAAAGCACTACAAAATGAACTCGAAAAAGGTTGAAACTTGGCATGGTATCATCATTTCACCCACATAGCATGTGCAAGAAAGTAGAGAGGGTTACGGAAAAAACTGGATGCACTTCGTGTACAAACTGGACAATCTCTTTCGAAGTATCAGGGTTTCGGACGAAAAAAATCATCTATTAGATCGGCACTTCATTTTTTTAAATTTATTACAACTCCGTACTGTTTTGCATTCAGTATGCAGCATTCAAGGCCACGTCATCAACTTTCAACCCTTTCTGGCATCATTTGCTATTTTTCATTCATTTACTCATTTGTTTTGAGAGCTAAATGACTGTGAAATTGAAAAACACTACAAAATGAACTGTGAAAAGGTTTAAACTTGGCATGGTATCATGATTTCACCCACATAGCATGTGCAAAAAAATAGAGAGGGTTATGGCAAAAACTGGAAGCACTTCGTGTACAAACTGGACAATCTCCTTTGAAGTATCTGGGTTCAGATGAGAAAACTCATCTGTTACACCAGCACTTCATTTTTTTAACTTATTACAACTTCGGACTTTTATGCATTCAGTATGCATAATTCAAGGCCACATCATCAACTTTCAACCCTTTCTGGCATCATTTGCTATTTTTCATTCATTTACTGATTTGTTTTGAGAGCTAAATGATCGTGAAATTGAAAAGCACTACAAAATAACTCTGAAAAGGTTGAAACTTGGCATGGTATCATTATTTAACCGACATAGCATGTGCAAAAAATTAAAGAGGGTTACGGCGAAAACTGGATGCACTTCGTGTACAAACTGGACAATCTCTTTCGAAGTATCAGGGTTTCGGACGAAAAAACTCATCTGTTACACCAACACTTCACTTTTTTTTAAACTTATAACAACTCCATACTTTTTTGCGTTCAATATGCACCATTCAAGGCCATGTCATCAACTTTCAACCCTTTCTGGCATAATTTGCTATTTTTCATGCATTTACTGATTTGTTGTGAGAGCTAAATGACCATGAAATTGAAAAGCACTACAAAATGAACTCTGAAAAGGATAAAACTTGGCATGGTATCATCATTTCACCCACATAGCATGTGCAAAAAAGTAGAGAGGGTTACGGCAAAAACTGGATGCACTTCGTGTACAAATTGGACAATCTCTTTCGAAGTATCAGGGTTTCGGACGAAAAAACACATCTGTTACAACGACACTTCATTTTCTAAAATTTATTACATCTCCGGACTTTTTTTGCGTTCTGTATGCACGACTCAAGGCAATGTCATCAACTTTCAACCCTTTCTGCATCATTTGCTATTTTCATTCATTTACTAATGTGTTTTTAGAGCTGAATGACCGTGAAATTGAAAAGCACTACAAAATGAACTTGGAAAAGGTTGAAACTTGGCATGGTATCATCATTTCACCCACATAGCATGTGCAAAAAAGTAGAGGGGGTTACAGTGTGATGACCGGTTTTCCAATAAAAATATTTATTGAGAAACCAATCTTTTGAGTCCAGTATGAGAGAAATCCTCCTCACTGGTAGACAAATTCTTGATACAATAAGCCAGTAGCATAGGATATATTACAGGGTTGAGCTAGGGCTGCTCAACAAATTATTACAAGCGCGCCAATAATTATACATAATGGCGGATATAACACAATGGTGTGGTGGCAAACTACTGACTCGAGGATAAAGTGATGGTGGAATAACATAGTGGGGAGTGTGATAACACGACTCTCAAACTGGCATCTCATCGAGCGTCGAGGTGAGGCTCGATAAATTTATTCGGGTTGCGGAAGCGGATATAATACAGTGACCAAATCCAGGGTCGCACGAGACTGACTGGGATTCCTCTAGGCGTCGGACTCGCTATCGAACTCTTCATCCATGAGATCGCCTTTGTCAGCATCTGGCCAAATCAACAAGCCAGTGAGTACTTTGAAAGTACTCGCAAGACAGTTTGGACGTAAGATATAACAAATGCATGCATGAATGCGTCATGATTAATTCACCAATGTACATTTAAAGTATTAGCAGGCAAGGTAAGCAAAGAGGGAATCGGCGGTAGTCCACCTGAAATCCCGACAGAAATATAAATGGAAACCGATCGGGTGTCTGAAGCGACGCCTCGAAAGGTGAACAAATAAATAAAGGAGAAAATCATGCCACAGTCGGGCGTCTTAGAGACACCACATAAAGGGCTTTAAAAGAAATGCCACAGTTGGACGTCGGGGCGACATCACAGAAAGGGCTTTAAAAGAAATGCCACAGTCGGACGTCGGGGCGACATCACAGAAAGGGCTTTATTCACAAGTAAATAATACTCATAATAAATATTCAATTCATGATAATAAACAGGTTAGTCCACCCACAGGAATAACATTTAACCGGACTTAGCACTCATGGGATTCACCGGAGTCTCTGTCATCAAACTGATACTGTTAGGACAAGATAATACGAATTTGGACATGGAATAGATGATTCAAGGAATGTATGACTCTGCAGAGTTTGTACAAAAATTTTCCCACGGCCAACGGATTTCCGTTGTCATGAAGGACTAGTTCCGTTTACGGTTTTTCGAAAGAAAACACAGCTATCCAGTACACACCCATCCTACCTCTCGATGCCAGGAGTCACCCTAGACATCGTCCAAGAAAAACTTTTGAGACGGGGAGATCACAATCTCGAATAGCATGGGATCAAATTTATATACGCGCGCTCTAAGGGGTGCCCCCCTCTCGGTCCCAACCGGAAACACCCATGCCCCCTGACCGAATGACTAGCTTTAATCCAGGGCCATGGAACCATCATCCCGGCCTCTCCTTTTGGTGTGTACCAGGAAAGCGGTTTGCAACTTACTAAACCATATTCCTTGCGGAAAACATGTGGTAGTACAGGGAAGGAAATGAGAGGAACTGGACCGATACGGTTTGACACTGAAGTCATATAGTCTGGCATAAGACTGGCATGCTACGACACTGCCATCTTACCCATCCTCATGCCAACACATCGCCATTCATACTCACATCCATCCACTTATGGATCATCGAATTCATTTACCTCAACATTGCATAAAATAACGTTCATCGGTATGCTCATCAACATGCCATGAAACTAACTAAATGCAAAACATGCCAAGACACTCATCATATCAAAAGTTCAAACATGCTTGCCTGGTTCAGAGTAGTCAGAGCCTAGCTCGGTGAAGTTCGCGGCTCCGTCACCTCCTTCGGTATCTACGGTATAAAGAAAATATATGCGATATCGTAAATACCAAGGGGTGCGCAAAAAGTATTCCAAATATTTTTCAAATAAATCTGATAAAAAACTAGACAAAATTTTAAAGATAACAGAAAAAGAATCAATCAAAAATACCTTTCTGTTAATCTAGGGACTCATCTGTAATGAAACAGAAAGTTTCCAGGGGCTAGTTTATAAAAACAGAAAACGCTTCGTCAGAAACTACGCCAGCCCAAAGGGAAAGCGCATTTGGCAGAAGGCGTTTTCAGAAAACGCTTCGTTTAGAAAGGACAGAGAGGCTGATAGCGGGTCCCACTTGTCATGTTTAAACTTTCAAATGGGAGGGACGAGGCTCGTCGGCGCCCGAGGGTTGCGGTGGTCGCCGGCAGTGATCCACGGCGAGGTAAGGGGATCGGAGGTTACCAACGTGCTCACAGTGTCCTTTCGCAACGGTGGTTGGTGGTGTTGGTCGCCGGGGAGCACCACGTCGACGGCGGTCTCAACTCCGGCGGACGGTGGTTCGGGCGTGGATGGAGCTCGTCGGAGACGACTGCAAAGGCCAAATTGATGAGGGGGTTAGAGTACTGGGTGTGAGAGAGGGCTACGGACGAGGTTTGGGCGCCGGAGATGGCCTCACCGGAGTGAATCAAGATGGAGGCCGAGGCGGAGCAAGGCGGCCGGAGTTGGGGAAGGAGACCTCCTCGAGGTCCTCCTGGTGGCTTGGCAGGGTCCTGGGGAGGTGCAGTGAAGGTGCGTGCTCGAGGGCGAGCTCGGGTTCCTTTTTATAGGATATTCGAGGCGGTGGCCGAGAACGGGGTTCTCTGGCGAAGCTTACGGCGGCGCAGGGCATTGGTCGGGGAGGATTAGGGGTCGAGCGCCGTCGTGGGGGTTCAATGGGTCCGTTTAGGTGCTAAACTGGTCGGGGTTTGGGTGTTTGGGTCGAGCTCGACGGAACGGGGGTGGCGCAGCCCGTCGGCGGCAGGGAGCACGTTCCGTGCTTGCCGGGCCACGGTGATGGTGCCACGGGCGTGCGCTGGCATGCATGAGGCCACGCGGAGAGCCAGGGGGCTTTGGGCGGCGCTGAGCGGCGTTCTGCCGTGGTGTGCCTTCTGTCGGCCGCCACGGGAGGTCCCGATGCCACAGAAGACGCCGGCGAGGGCGGGCCAGCGCGCCACCGACGCCAGGAAGGCTCCACGCACGCGTGTGAAGCTCCGGACAAGAGGGAGGGGCTGCGACCATCGAGCCAAGCGCACTGTGAGCTTGTGACTGAACTCTGAAGAAAACGACACTGTAAAACTGAATTTTACTGAACTTTACTGAAAATGCAAAGAACAGTGCAGCTCAGGTGTTCGACGGAATGCTTTTGGCATCTAGGGATTTTTCCTTGAGCTGAAATTTGGTGGAGTGGCTTCTCATTGCTCTAGTAGGCTGCATGATTTTTGGTGGAATTTTTGGAGGAGTGTAGACATGAATTTCATCAAATTTGTCAAATCTGGTCCAAACTTGCAGTGAGTGAAATTTTAAATATTTGAAAAGAAGAAGAGTGGATCAAGATGGTTCTAGGTTGTGGGTACTAAAGACAATCCAGGGAAGTTGGTTTGGGATAAAAACTCAAAGGCAAAGTGGTACTTGCTTTGAAAATCACTTAGGCTCAAAATAATTGGCAGAAATGTTTTGGGAGATAAAATAATTGAAATAAAATCCAAAACTTGTTTGGACTTGTTGAGACAGAGGATTTAAATTGCTCAAAGGTGGAGGGAGGGGTTTTGAGAAGATTTACTATAGGAGACATGGTAAAACCATGGGTGGTTTCAAAAAGAAAGAAGTCCCAAAACTCCTAGGGTTTCTTTTTTTTAAATGAAAATAAATAAGTTTGAGAGAGTAACAACCAGAAGGAAAATCTTCCAAAAATTCAACACCAAATTTGAAAGGGAAAAGAAAATCCTTGCCAAAGGAAAGGAAGTTTTTAAGAGGAAGGATTTCTGGAAAAGAAATTTTAAATGCCCTCTTTTAAAATCCAACAAAGTTTTTGATGAAAACCAAATTAAAATTTTGGAGTGTCACAACACCTACCCCCTTAGGAAAAATCTCGTCCCCGAGATTTCAGCTGATCCTTAAATAAGTGTGGATGCTCTGTCTAAAGAAAATCCTCTCTTTCCCAAGTTGCTTCACTGTCGGTGTGATTGCTCCACTGGACTTTGAAAAACTTGATGGTCTTCTGTCGGGTCCTCCTTTCAGACTCCTCTAATATTCTTACGGGACGTTCCCGATAAGTGAGGTCTGGCTGCACGTGAATGTTTTCATGGGATACTTGTTTCTCTGGGTTGGTTACGCACTTCCTCAATTGCGAGACATGGAACACGTCGTGGACATCGGATAATTCCTCGGGTAAGTCTAGCTGGTAGGCTACCGTGCCTCTTCGTGCCCTTATACAGAATGGTCCAATGAATCTTGGTGCTAGCTTCCCTTTAATCTTGAATCGTTGCAATCCTCTCATAGGGATACTCTCAGGTATACGAACTCACCGGGTTCGAAGCTGACCCTACGATGTTTCTGATCATAATAACTCTTCTGTCGACTTTGAGCGGTCTTAAGTCGGTCTCTGATTAGCTTGACCTTTTCCTCGGCTTCTCTGAGCATGTCTGGTCCGAAGATGCGGCTGTCTCCGGTCTCTGACCAATTTAATGGGGTACGACATCTTTGTCCGTATAAAGCCTCAAATGGTGCCATTTGTAGGCTGGCCTGGTAGCTATTGTTGTACGCGAACTCGGCGTATGGTAGGCTTTCTTCCCAACTGGTTCCATATGTGAGGACACATGCTCTCAGCATGTCTTCTAAAACCTGGTTTACGTGTTCTGTTTGTCCATCAGTCTGTGGGTGGTATAAGGTACTGAAGGCTAGTTGGGTTCCCAGAGCCTGTTGTAAATGCTCCCAAAATCTTGAGACGAACTGAGTGCCTCTGTCGGATATTATAGTCTTCGGGACACCGTGCAGACAAACTATGCGGGAAAGATAAATCCTGGCAAGCCTCTGAGTGGTGTGGGTCGTCTTTATTGGAATAAAGTGTGCCACTTTGGTTAACCTGTCAGTGATGACCCATATGGCATCATTCCCGTGTCGTGAACGAGGTAGTCCGACAATGAAATCCATCCCTATTTCATCCCATTTCCACTCAGGTATTTTGTTCGGTTGCAGTAGTCCGGCTGGTCTCTGATGCTCAGCTTTTATGCGTTGACATGAGTCGCAACATGCAATGAAGGTGGCTATGTCCCTCTTCATACCGTGCCACCAAAATCTTTCCTGAATATCTTTATACATTTTGGTTCCTCCAGGGTGGATCGAGTACGGGGCGGTGTGGGCTTCAGCTAAAATTTGCTGTTTAAGGTCTTCTATGTTTGGCACGCAGAGCCTTTCTCCGTACCATAATATTCCTTCATTGTCTATGACGAATTCCGAGGCCTTGCCCATACTCAACTTTCTTTTGATGCCTTCGATGCTGGTGTGACCGGGCTGAGCTCCTTTAATTTTCCCCACGAGGTCGGGTTGTATTTCCAAGTTTGATATGGTGCCTTCTACTACCATTATCAAGTTGAGCTTGGTAGATTCTTGTTGGAATTCGGGCCTCAAGCTGTGCAGATTGTTTTCGTCGGAGCTGGGGTTCCGACTAAGAGCATCGGCCACTACATTTGCTTTTCCTGGATGGTAATGGATACCAACATCATAATCCTTTACCAATTCCAACCAGCGTCGTTGCCGTAAATTTAGTTCTGGCTGCGTGAAAATATATTTGAGACTTTTGTGATCAGTATATATTTCACATCGATTCCCAAGTAAGAAATGCCTCCATTCCTTGAGTGCATGAATAACTGCTGCCATTTCTAAGTCATGAGCGGGATAATTTTCCTCATGCTTGCGAAGTTGCCTTGAAGCATAGGCGACAACCTTGCCTTCCTGCATCAACACGCATCCGAGACCCTTTCTGGACGCGTCACAATATACTTCAAAATTCTTGTGTATGTCGGGTACAATTAATACCGGTGTTGTCGTTAATTTCCACTTTAGTTCTTGGAAACTTTTCTCACAGGCTTCTGTCCATTCAAACTTCTTATCTTTCTTGAGTAACTGCATCATAGGCTTGGCTATGGTGGAGAATCCTTCAATAAATCTGCGGTAATATCCTGCCATTCCCAAGAAACTCCGTATGTCTGTTACGCTGGCTGGTGACTTCCAGCCAAGTATGGCCTTGACTTTCTCTGGGTCCACTGCGATACCGTCTTGGGTCAGTACGTGGCCTAGAAAGCCTACTTGTCTTAGCCAAAATTCAAACTTGCTGAACTTGGCATACAATTGGTGTTTTCTGAGCTCTCCTAGCACAATCCTGAGATGTTCTGCGTGCTCTCCTGGTGTCTTGGAGTATACAAGAATATCGTCGATGAATACCACGACAAACTTGTCCATAAACTTCATAAATACTTTGTTCATGAGGTGAAAAAAATATGCTGGGGCGTTAGTTAATCCAAATGGCATCACTGTGAACTCGTACAGTCCATATCTGGAGGAGAAGGCTGTTTTGGGGATATCTTCCGTTCATACCTTCAATTGATGGTATCCTGACCTTAAGTCAATTTTTGAGAATACCTTGGCCTGAGCGAGTTGATCAAACAAATCGTTTATCCTTGGCATCGGGTATTTGTTTTTGACTGTGACCATGTTAAGTGCTCGATAGTCAATACACAATCTCAGCGTTCCATCCTTCTTTTTGGCAAATAAAATTGGTGATCCCCAAGGTGAGGAGCTGGCTCGAATGTATGCTTTGTCTAGCAATTCCATTATTTGTTTCTTCAACTCAACTAATTCGGATGGTGCCATTCGGTACGGTTTCTTGTATATGGGGGTGGTTCCTGGTGCGAGCTCAATGCTGAATTCTATCTCTCGGTCTGGTGGCATGCCTGGTAGCTCTTCAGGGAATACATCTGGAAATTCACACACTACTGGAACCTTGTTTAGCTCAGAAACATCCACCTTATTTAATCTCGGTTGCTGGGGTATTTTTCCTTCGTTGGCTGATACTCTTATTGTCTTCCCTTGGTGGTGTGTGAGAATTACGGTCCTGTTGAAACAGTCGATAAACCCCTTGTTGGTGGTTAGCCAATCCATCCCTAGGATGACATCCAGTCCTTTATTTTCCAATACAATAAGATTTGCGTGAAACTCCAAACTTTCAAACTCAATGACCACATTCTGACAGTAATTCTGAGTAACTTGCTGAATCTCAGGGGACTTGATGATTATGGATTTCTCCAAAGGAAGCATCGAAAAATTATTTTGCAAAGCAAAACTTTTCGAAATGAAAGAGTGAGAACCTCCAGAATCAAACAAAACCATTGCAGGTATTGTGTTGACAGGAAACGTACCAAGTACAATATCCGGAGCATTTTGTGCCTCCTCTTTGGTTACGTGGTTCAGATGACCCTTCATGTGGTTATTGTTGGGATTGAAATTGTTTCGCTTGGGCGCTGAATTATTGCCGCCATTGTTCGGCTTTGGGGTTGAGTTCCTTGGCTTGGGGCACTGTTTGGCATAGTGCCCTTCTTCTCCACAAGCGTAACAAGTAACGCCAGGGCGATAGGTGAATTCCTTGTCCCTTGCATGAAAATTCTTGATTGGGCGTGAGACATTGGATGAGGATTTGTGTGTCCCACCCTTTTAAAAATCTGTCTTGCTTCGGTGATTGCGAGCATGGTTTGTCTGGTCCCTTTTTCGCTTGCGGATATCTTCCAGACTGCGTCTCTCATTTTCCATAGTAATGGCTTTGTCCACCAGTGTTTTAAAATCAGGAAAAGTGTGCACGACCAGTTGGCATTTAAGCGCGGGCGCCAGACCGTCAAGGAATTTCTCCATCTTCTTGATTTCAGTCATACGCTCTTCATTGGCGTAGCGGGACAATAGAGTAAATTGACTGTTGTGATCTGACACTGTCATGTTCCTTTGTTTGAGGTCATCGAACTCTCTCTTCTTGATTTTCATAATACTCTTAGGAATGTGTGCACCACGGAAACCTTCCTTGAAATCATCCCAGGTTATGTCATTTTTGTTGGGATGCATGTGCAGAAAATTCTCCCACCACGATGCGGCTGCTCCTGTGAGATAGTGCGGAGCATACAATACCTTTTCGGGGTCTGAACATTTTGCAATAATTAATTTCCTCTCCATATCTCGAAGCCATTCCTCGGCTTCAAGAGGTTTGTCAGTGTGAGAAAATGTTTGGGGACGTGTCTTCTGAAGCTCAGATAACTTGGATTGCTGCTGATACTGTCCATGGTGATTCCCCATGTTGATGACTTGGTTCATCATTTCACGATGTTGTTGCTGACTCTGTTCATAAAAGCGGCACATTTGGGAAAGTGCCGTTTCACTGTTCTGTTGACTCGACTGCCCTTGTGTGAAATTGTTGCCTGGTTGAGTGTCATAATCTTCCTCTGGCGGAGTAGGCATGGAGCGAGTCCAAGGACGAGACATTTTTCACTCTGGGGATATATTTTGCAAAACTCATAAGAAAAGCGAGGATGGTCGCAAAAACAAATCCAAAATTGCACAAGGATGGCAAATAATTTAAATGACCAAGATCACTTAAGAAAACAAATCGAATTGCGCACGGAGAAGGACTGCTCATTACATATCTTACACGCGGGTGATAATTATACAATACATCACTCAGGATATGCGTACATAATCCTGACATGTTATTTAGGCTAGTGCACTTCTCCAGTTCCTACATGATGCGCAAACAGGCTACTCCTCACAACCTATGTACATATCTTACAAAGCGGTACATCGCATGACGGGCAAGCGCACTCAGCCGGAAATGTTGACGATCTCCTTGGCCCTGCCAAGGGTGAGGCGCAGTGAGGCTGGGGACTCGACCTCCTCCTCACTAATAGGCTCCAGACGTGAAGAGCTGCGTCGGGTAGATGGAGCGGGTGCCAGGGGCGGAGCAACACGAATAGGAGTAGGCATAGTGGGTGGTGCAGTGCGCACTGAAGTGGGCGCAAAGGCCTGGTTGAACTCTTCGGTGGTAGGCAGGCGACGAGTAGGTGCATAAGATGCTGATGACGAGACAAAAGTCAGTGGCGGTGCGGCGGGCAGGAGCTCCCTCCTGTTGGCGGCACAACCATGGACTGAGTCCATGCGGGCAGCTACGAAGTCGTCCACCAGGTTGTCGAAGGCTGCCTCCAGAGCCCGAAGATACTCAATAAGCATCTCAAAAGCCTCATCTCGTTCTCCTCTGGGGCAGGAGAATGCGTAGTGACAGGTGTAAGGCACATGGCATGGAAGATAGCGGTAGCGACGAGTCTTCATCGCGGGAAGGACATCCCTGAGGCGAGCTATCGCCTCACGGGCTGCCATCTGCATAGCATGCCTCTCCGTAGGCATGGCTCTTCCCACGAACCGGAAGCGGCGTAACTCACCACGCCCTCCCCTGAACTGCACCGTGGCCTGGTGCATAGTTAGACTGTCGTTGACCTTGTGCTGGTAGAGTGTGAAGACTGGGCGCACAGACGGCCCCATCGTGACCTGAACGATGAAGGAGAGAAGCTTGACGAACCCATCGGGCACGTTGGCGAAGGTCTGAGACTCGCAGCTGTTGTCGGCCATCTACAAAGGTAAGCAAAAATTCTGAATGGTCAGATCATAAATTTATGCTGACAGTCAGAAAATGACTACAATTGCAAAAATATAAATTAGATCTATCATGCTAATAACCAATTAGCGATCGCACCTAGTAGCTTCCTACAGTCAGCCTGGCTCTGGTACCAAGCTTGTGACCACCGGTTTTCCAATAAAAATATTTATTGAGAAACCAATCTTTTGAGTCCAGTATGAGAGAAATCCTCCTCACTGGTAGACAAATTCTTGATACAATAAGCCAGTAGCATAGGATATATTATAGGGTTGAGCTAGGGCTGCTCAACAAATTATTACAAGCGCGCCAATAATTATACATAATGGCGGATATAACACAATGGTGTGGTGGCAAACTACTGACTCGAGGATAAAGTGATGGTGGAATAACACAGTGGGGAGTGTGATAACACGACTCTCAAACTGGCATCTCATCGAGCGTCGAGGTGAGGCTCGATAAATTTATTCGGGTTGCGGAAGCGGATATAATACAGTGACCAAATCCAGGGTCGCACGAGACTGACTGGGATTCCTCTAGGCGTCGGACTCGCTATCGAACTCTTCATCCATGAGATTGCCTTCGTCAGCATCTGGCCAAATCAACAAGCCAGTGAGTACTTTGAAAGTACTCGCAAGACAGTTCGGACGTAAGATATAACAAATGCATGAATGAATGCGTCATGATTAATTCACCAATGTACATTTAAAGTATTAGCAGGCAAGGTAAGAAAAGAGGGAATCGGCGGTAGTCCACCTGAAATCCCGACAGAAATATAAATGGAAACCGATCGGGTGTCTGAAGCGACGCCTCGAAAGGTGAACAAATAAATAAAGGAGAAAATCATGCCACAGTCGGGCGTCTTAGCGACACCACATAAAGGGCTTTAAAAGAAATGCCACAGTCAGACATCGGGGCGACATCACAGAAAGGGCTTTAAAAGAAATGCCACAGTCGGACGTCGGGGCGACATCACAGAGAGGGCTTTAAAAGAAATGCCACAGTCGGACGTCGGGGCGACATCACAGAAAGTGCTTTAAAAGAAATGCCACAGTCGGACATC